>NC_086445.1:1023050706-1023350706 GCF_028390025.1 Pseudophryne corroboree
AGATCGTATTCCGATCCGTCTCCTTTCTATATAGAGTAGTTCCTAATATATCAAATATATCGTCTATAAAACGCTTATAGTAAATGATCTTACTGCCATATATGGGTAAGATGTTAGACATCTCGTAACGATGCATAAAGATGCCTGCATATATAGGGGCCACATTCGAGCCCATGGCCGTCCCTGAGCACTGCATAAAATATTCATTCTGATACATGAAGTGATTATTCGTCAAAATCAACTCCAAGAATTCCAGCAACCCCTCAATGGGGATTGCCAGAGTCCCAGCAGTGATAAGTAACTCCCTTACTGCTTCCAGTCCCAAATCATGAGGGATTATGGTGTATAACGATGACACATCAAGTGTTGCCAACATAGTTCCTTCGTCTATGTCACCAAGTTCCATAATTTTAGTAAGGAAATCCCCCGTATCCTTCAGATAGCTAGAGATAAATGGGGTCAATTCCTGTAAAAAGGAATCTACAAACATCGCCAGTGGTTGTAGAAGGGACCCTCTGGCTGATATGATAGGCCTGCCAGGGGGGCTGCTCAAGGATTTATGTACCTTGGGCATCGTTACGAGATGTCTAACATCTTACCCATATATGGCAGTAAGATCATTTACTATAAGCGTTTTATAGACGATATATTTGTGCTATGGGACGGCACTGAGTCTGAGTTTTTCTGTATGTTGGAACAGTTGAACAGTCTGGAGTCCACAGTACGTTTCACTGGTCAGATTAGTGGGGATTCTATTAATTTTTTGGACCTCACAATCTTCCGTATTGGAACTAAATTAGGAACTACTCTATATAGAAAGGAGACGGATCGGAATACGATCTTACACGCAACAAGTAATCACCCACCGGCATTGAAATCAAGCTTACCCCTCTCCCAGTTCATGCGGGTATTGAGGAATAATACTGACCCAGCAAATGCTGAAACCCAAATTCTGGAGATGAAGAGCCGCTTCTTGGAGAGGGGGTACAAAAAGAGTACAATTGATAATTGCCTGATGAGGGCTCGAACAAAATGCAAAAAGTCTGTAACATCAAAGGAGGCACGAATGATATACGTTACACAGTATGATGGTAAATCCACTGACATTGGATCATCATTAAAACGACACTGGCCAATATTAAAGTCTGACCCTAAACTGAAGGGACTGTTCGAACAACCGCCCATGATGGCATACAGACGTGGCCGTAGTCTGAAACAGCTCCTCATGCACCCAGCAAAACAACCGACTAAGGAAGAGAGTGGTTGGCTGCAACCACAAAAGAAGGGTTGTGTGAAATGTCTGGGATGTGTGACATGTCGTTCTATGCTGGCCGGAGACAGATTCCCGCATCCCCGAAGTGGGAAAATGATTTACATCAGATTTCGGCTGCATTGCCGTCTCGATCATGTAATTTACATGCTCCTCTGCCCTTGTGGCCTCCCTTATGTGGGGATGACCACATGCACCTTTAGGGAGAGGATGGCGAACCACCGGAGTTCAATCCACAAGGCGCTGCTGACAGGGCAGACTGACAAACCGGTGGCTCAACATTTCCTGACGGTAGGACATCAAGTGGCGTCTTTGAAATGCCGGATCATTGACTGGGTTCCAGTTCCTAAGAGGGGTGGGGATCGATCACTCTTACTAAAGAAATTGGAAGCGAGGTGGATCCACAGACTGGGTTCAGTGGCTCCTTATGGACTTAATGAATCTAACCCTCTAAGCTTTTTTCTGCGTTGACAACGATGGACACAGACTGTGTAATAGTACTTTGGACCTATATTTTCCATTTAATATTCCACTGGATGGGTGGAATATAGTCTGACCGACACCTACATGTGTGTATATATATATATATATATGTATATGTTTATGTTTTTTGGTTTAGAAATATTTAAGTATGTCGTTTTTTATTTTATGTATTGACCTGCCGGGGTTAACTGCTATTTGATCTAGAGGATTCCCCCTTTTTGGAGTAGAGAGGTGCTCCTCTTATATCTCTTATATATATATATATATATATATATGTCTAAAGTAATGTATAGATTTAATATAGCAGTATATGTATACGGAATCTAATAGTCATAGCAGTTCACCCTTGTTTGGTCTGGCCAATACTAAATTCTCTAGTGTAATTCTCTTATGTCTTGTATTGGGTTTTTAGCTACTTAATTTTGGGGTTTTTTTAACTGTAACTGATTGGCTCTTGACACCGGACAATGAGGGACACACTTGTTAGGCGAGGTTCCATGCTCCCTAATTTGAACATGCTAACACAGACCCTGTGGTGGAGTGAATTTATACAACATTACTGTGGATTTGATAGACTGGATGTTTTGATTCTATTTAGGAGAGTCCCGATATGCGTTCCAGCTAGACTTCCGTGTCTGTGACGCGTGCGTTCCACAGACAGGAAGTGCGGCTTGTTGCTTAGTTACGCACGCTACCTAGGTCCGTCTATAAGTCAGTTGCCGTGAATGAAGTATGTACACGATCAGCGGCTGCTGCTCGTCTGGGAACATGGAACCTGTCTATTTGAAATAAGTGTGCCCTACATTCCTTTTCTTGTTTGGGAAATCCTGATGCACTGTTTGTTGTGATTGTTTTAGATGTTAGTCTGCATAACAATGTCGCATTCGATATGAGGTCACATTAGGGGCGTGTTTGGCGCCAAAGCCTAATTGACCACTGGTGTATATAGAGCCTGTCAGGCATGACCCAGCTTACTGCTGGATATCTGGGTAGACCCTGCGTTTGGTCTTATGTTCTGATGAAATTATTGCTGTATACTGCCTCCTGAGGAAGGCCCTTTGTGGGCCGAAAGCGCTTGAGGACATTTCAAGGAACACCGTTCGGGTGTACTGTGTAACGTATCAATAAATTTACTTTTTGCATCTTTATTAAATCTGGAGAGTGCCTCTACCTTTTTCTCTATAATTTAAATGCCTGGCATTTGGAGTGATCACCCCAGTTGTTGTCCCCCCTGAAGATGTGAGTGCGACCAATTCTGGATATATATATATATATATATATATATATATATATATATATATATATATATATATATATATATATATATATACTAGGTGATTCATTGCGCCCTACGGGCGCTCTTCACACCGTCGCAAGGGGCTACGCCCCTTTAACCCTTGCATGCCTATATGGGGTTCAATATTTGTATTATATGGAGTATTACCTGCATTCCTTTGTTAGTGGTTAAATATTGCACAATGAAAGGGCGTGCGATGGTGAAGGAGGCGCAGCCCCTTGCGACGGCGTGAACAGCACCTGCAGGGCACGATGTACAGAATGAGCGGGTGCGGGGGGGATTGCGGATGGGGAAGGGTGTCTGTAGATGCTGCAGGTGGAGGGGGGGCAGATGCGGGGGGGGGGGGCGGATGGGGAAGGGTTGGGACGTGCTGCGGGTGGGGGAGAGACAGAAGAGTGGGGGCTGTAGATGGGGGAGGGGTCCGAATGCACTGCAGGTGGGGGAGGGGCAGGGGTGCCACTGGTGAGGGGCAGGTGCAGGGATGTTGCGGATAGGTGAAGGGTTCCGGAGGTGCTGTGGGATGGGAAGGGGCGGGGGTGCCGGGGGTGGGGTAGGGGGTCCGGAGGCACCGCGGTGGGGGAGAGGCAGGTGCGGGTGGTGCGGCGGACGGGGAAGGGGGTCCGGAGGCGCTGCAGGTGGTGGAGAGGCAGGTGCGGAGGTGCCGTGGGTGGTGAGGGGGGGGACCGTGAATGGAGGAGGGTGTCTGCAGATGCTGTGGGTGGAGGGGGGCAGGTGTGGGGGGAGACATATATGGGGGTGGATGGTGGAGGGGGTCTGGAGGTGCTGTGGGTGGTGGGGGAGTGGGAGGCGCTGGTGGTGTAGGAGGTCAGGAGGCACAGCGTGTGGGGGAGGGGTGGAGTGTCGCATGTGGTGGAGGGGAAGGTGCGGAGGTGTGGTGCATTGGGGAGGGGTCTGGAGGCGCTGCGGGTACTGTACCTGCCAAAAAGGTAGTTGGAGGGTATGCAGTAACAGGGCCAGGACAGGGGTGACAGGTTCAGAACAGGGGTGACGGGGCCAGGACAGGGGTGACGGGGCCAGGACAGGGGTGACGGGGCCAGGACAGGGGTGACGGGGCCAGGACAGAAATGACAGGGACAGGATAGGGGTGACAGGGCCAGGATAGGGGTGGCAGGACCAGGATTTGGTTGACAGGGCCAGGATAAGGGTGACAGGGCCAGGATAGGGGTAACAGGGCCAGGATAAGGGTGAAAGGGCCAGGATAAGGGTGAAGGGGCAAGGCCAGGGGTGACAGGGCAAGGCCAGGGGTGACAGGGCAAGGCCAGGGGTGACAGGGCAAGGCCAGGGGTGACAGGGCAAGGCCAGGGGTGACAGGGACATAACAGAACACAGGGCACTGGAGAGATTGGTATTAGGGACAAAACAGTGGTGACAGACAGATGTGTCTTACCGGAGTCACTGCTGCTGGCTGCTGCTATTCCGCTCCAACCTGTTGGGATCTGCTGCTGGTGGAGACTTGGCATGGCTGACGCTCTCAGGCTGGAGTCCTGCTTCCTCTGCCCGTCCGCATCCCTCCCCCCCACTCCTCAGTCACACACCGCGGACCTCGCGCGGCTGCCGGGCACTGTGGTAAGGGGAGACTGGGAGTGACTGGTTAGCCCCCAGGAGACGCTGAGGCTGGAGGGAGGAGGGGGTCATAGCATGCATGCGGCGCGGACCTCGCGGCTGCCTGGCACTGTGGTAAGGGGAGACTGGGAGTGACTGGTTAGCCCCCAGGAGATGCTGCGGCTGGAGGGAGGAGGGGGTTGGAGCCTGAAAGCAGCGCAGACTTCTGCAGTGCTGCCCGCCGGCTAAAGTGTGTGAAGGAGCTGGGCGCACCTCACTGCGGGCGGCAGCGCAGCAGCTAGCGTTAGGGTTGCCGGGGCTGGAGATAACAGAGGCAGTACGGAACCTGCACAGCGGCAGGTGCCCCACAAAACTGCAGCTAAGTTGCGTGGAGTGTGCCAGAAAGTGACGCTCCTCCGCGTCAGAGAGACCCTGCTGAGTATGCTGATGTGGGGGGGGGTCAAGTACACAGACAGTGAGCCGGTGCCCGTCTGTCTGTATGGCATACCCCCTCACACACCCCCATACCTCCCAACTGTCCCGATTTTAGCGGGACAGTCCCATTTTTTGGGGTCTGTCCCACTATCCACCCGCGGGCCGCAGTGTCCCGTAGTGGGTGGGGGTGGGGGGCAGTTGGGAAGCTCCTGTACTCGCTGTTCTGCTTAGCATGCACACAGCGTCTATTTAGTGGAGACAGAGGGAGAGGGGGCATCAGGGGGTACGGATTAAGGGTGGGCCCAGGGGGTACCTACCCCGGGCCTCACAGTTTTAGGGGGCCCCTCGGCTGGAGTAGCTCTGTCCCAGCTCTGAAGCTCCCCCGTCCTGCCAGTAACAGCGGCAGCATTGTGCTACTGCGTGTTGGCAGGTCTGTGGCAGGTCGGTGGTGTTGCAGGGAGGCAGCAGCCTCCCTTTCTTCTGCCTGTGCGGGTGTGTATGGGGGAGCAACCACCCCATCTGGATTTACCCCTAGCTGAGGGGCCAAAATCCCATTTAAAAAAAAAAAATCCCGGTATTTGCATAAGGGGGCGTGGCCACGAGGGCGCAATTAGGCCACGCCCCCAAACCCACAGCAGGCACAGCAATGAGATAGGGTTCCTGTCTCAAGTGCCCTGGGCCCCCCGTACTCATAATCCGCCGCTGGGTGCATGCCAGCAGCTCACAGCGCTGGGCATGCCCCCTCACTGACGAAAACAGGGGCGTGGCTCGCGATCGTGCATCCACCCGCAAAGCCACGCCCCCTTTTCCGTTAGCCATGCCCCCTTTTTGCTGTGCGTGTGTCCCTCCTGCCTGAAGAAAGTTGGGAGGTATGCACCCCTGCCTGTGCCATGCCCATACTATCTGCTCCTGCTCCAAGTCTCCTATAGATTTGCCCAGATCTGTGACTCATTTGACTAACTCCGCCCACTGTTTTGACTCCGCCCAGCGTTAGCAAATGAAGCACAAAGTCACAGATCTGGGCTATTATATAGGAGATATATAAATCATATATGTGTATATATATATATATATATATATATATATATATATATCCAGGGAAGTCCTGTACTCACATCAATGTGAGGTCAACAGTGGGGCTCACCGCACGTCCCTGGGGTGCACCCAGTAGAATCCACACTTTCACAGTGGGTCCACACATAGAGTCATAGTTCCAGTTTCCCGGGGGGCACTCTCCGTCACAAATAAAGTCCAATCGGGTTCTCTAAGGTCATAATCGGCTTTATTGGGTCGATGTTTCGGCTCAACAGTCAGAGCCTTTATCAAGACAAGCCATATACAATTTCATGTTGCAAAACAGTCATAACCTGTCCAAATAACAGATACATAAAATAAGTAAAACACATAAATACAATCAGTCTCACGGGCCCAATCAGAAAACACCACTGAGTGCAATATGCCAATAAAGTGACAAATTACCAGGGGGAGTGTAACCAGACATATACATATACACCCTAGATGCCAAGTACAGCAAGGGAAAGTAATTTAAGGTATCCTAACGAGGACCCATCACCGAAGGAAACTGTCAACCTACTTACTAGAATCAAATAATTCAACAGTGTCACACTGTAGTAAACAGACAACCAGATCAGCATATGAGCCCTATTAATGGAATAAAACGTATTATAGTTTCCCAATAATTTAAATCTGAAAAATACATCAAGGTGAATCAAAGAAATGGACTAATGTGTGCTTTACTTACTACACACTGGCTTTCAAAAGGAATAATCCATAAAGGGATACAACAGTCAATGAGCCCTCTGAAACATAAAGGGTAAATCATGACACATTTCAAGAAAAATGGACCTGGTATATATAGGCAGACTGCAGGGAAAAAAGGAAAATAGCTCTTACCACTGGAGGTTAATGCTGGACGTCCATTCAGTGTGACTGTGTGTTCATAATGAGCACTGGGCGCCTTATAAGGGTACACTACCGTAAGTGCAATCAACACACAATAAACACATGATAATAGGCCGGTCACCCTGATTAAATACTAAATAGGGTCCCCAACAATTCACTGCTCCGTGGGTCTAGCACCTATGTATCCAATGTCACAATAACCAAAACCAATAGGTACAAACTAGGAGCCGTCGCTCATCCGAGCGGCGTGCGTTCCAGCGCCCGGAAGTGACGCACCAAGTGCGTTCCACTTGGTCTCCCCCGGCCGGTGGAACGCACTTGGTGCGTCACTTCCGGGCGCTGGAACGCCACACTAAGGCCATCCAGCTCAGTAAGAAGATTTTGGCTTAACTGGGTATGAGGTCACTGCCAGGTTTTCCCAACACGTTTCGTCACTCAGAATACCCCTTGATGAAGTCTGAGTGACGAAACGCGTTGGATAACCTGGCAGTGACCTCATGCATTGTGAGCTTTTATCTTTTCAAGACACCATTGGTCGCTATATCCCCCCCCCCCCGTGTGTGTGTGTGTGTGTGTGTGTGTGTGTGTGTGTGTGTGTGTGTGTGTGTGTGTGTGTGTGTGTGTGTGTGTGTGTATATATATATATATATATATATATATATATATATATATATATATATATATATATATATATATATATATATATATATATATATATATATATATATATATATATATATATATATATATATAGTGATGTGCACCGGAAATTTTTCGGGTTTTGTGGTTTGGTTTTGGTTCCACGGCCGCGTTTTGGATTCGGACGCGTTTTGGCAAAACCTCCCTGAAATTTTTCGGGTGTGTTTTGGATTCGGGTGTTTTTTTACAAAACACCCTCAAAAACAGCTTAAATCATAGAATTTGGGGGTCATTTTGATCCCATAGTATTATTAACCTCAATAAACATAATTTCCACTCATTTCCAGTCTATTCTGAACACCTCACAATATTATTTTTAGTACTAAAATTTGCACCGAGGTCGCTGGATGGCTAAGCTAAGCGACCCAAGTGGCCGACACAAACACCTGGCCCATCTAGGAGTGGCACTGCAGTGTCAGACAGGATGGCAGATTTAAAAAATAGTCCCCAAACAGCACATGATGCAAAGAAAAAAAGGAGGTGCAATGAGGTAGCTGTGTGACTAAGCTAAGCGACCCAAGTGGCCGACACAAACACCTGGCCCATCTAGGAGTGGCACTGCAGTGTCAGACAGTATGGCAGATTTAAAAAAAATAGTCCCCAAACAGCACATGATGCAAAGAAAAAAAGAGGTGCAATGAGGTAGCTGTGTGACTAAGCTAAGCGACCCAAGTGGCCGACACAAACACCTGGCCATTCTAGGAGTGGCAATGCAGTTTTCTAGCGAAAGGATGAGTGCTTCCATCCTCATGTGAATCTGAACCACTAGCCATGAACATAGGCCAGGGCCTCAGCCGTTCCTTGCCACTCCGTGTCGTAAATTGGCAAGTTTACGCTTCTCATCAGACGCTTTTAATTTTGATTTTTGGGTCATTTTACTGAACTTTTGTAGTATACTTGACGACACAGAGGTAGAGCAATGGACTACTGTACCGTACTGCTATATATATATACTGGTGGTCACAGCAAAACTCTGCACTGTCCCCTCCTACTAGTATACTTGACGACACAGAGGTAGGTAGAGCAGTGGACTACTGTACCGTACTGCTATATATATTATATACTGGTGGTCAGTGGTCACAGCAACATTCTGCACTGTCCCCTCCTATTATATACTGCGCACAATTAAAATGCCGCACAGGTATGGAATGGATGCATAGTATACTTGATGACACAGAGGTAGGTAGAGCAGTGGACTACTGTACCGTACTGCCATATATATTATATACTGGTGGTCAGTGGTCACAGCAACATTCTGCACTGTCCCCTCCTACTATATACTGCGCACAACTAAAATGCCGCACAGGTATGGAATGGATGCATAGTATACTTGACGACACAGAGGTAGGTAGAGCAGTGGACTACTGTACCGTACTGCCATATATATTATATACTGGTGGTCAGTGGTCACAGCAACATTCTGCACTGTCCCCTCCTACTATATACTGCGCACAACTAAAATGCAGCACAGGTATGGAATGGATGCATAGTATACTTGACGACACAGAGGTAGGTAGAGCAGTGGACTACTGTACCGTACTGCCATATATATTATATACTGGTGGCCAGTGGTTACAGCAACATTCTGCACTGTCCCCTCCTACTATATACTGCGCACAACTAAAATGCAGCACAGGTATGGATGCATAGTATACTTGACGACACAGAGGTAGGTAGAGCAGTTGACTATTGTACCGTACGGCCAACATTCTGCACTGTCCTCCTACTATATACTACAATGCAGCACAGATATGGAGCATTTTTCAGGCAGAGAACGTAGATATTTTCAGCACACTGAGCACAGATATTTGCAAGCACACTGAGCACAGATATTTGCAAGCACACTGAGCACAGATATTTGCAGCACACTGAGCACAGATATTTGCAGCACACTGAGCACAGATATTTGCAGCACACTGAGCACAGATATTTGCAGCACACTGAGCACAGAAACTGAGAAAACGCTGCACGTCCTCTCGCTATCATCTTCAATGCACGAGTGAAAATGGCGGCGACGCGCGGCTCCTTATATAGAATATGAATCTCGCGAGATTCCGACAGCGGGATGATGACGTTCGGGTGCGCTCGGGTTAACCGAGCAAGGCAGGAAGATTAGAGTCTGCCTCGTAACCGTGTAAAATGGGTGAAGTTCGGGGGGGTTCGGATCCAGAGGAACCGAACAACGCTCATCACATATACGGGCACTCTTCACACCGTCGGAAGGGGCTACGCCCCTTTAACCCCTGCACGCCTTTCTGGGGTTCAATATATGGAGTATTCCCTGCATTCCTAGTTTTGTTAGTGTTTGAATATTGCACAATGAAAGGCCTTCCGATGGTGAAAGGGGCGTAGTCCCTTGCAACAGGAAGGGGTTTGAGGAGTGGGGACCGCGGATGGGGGAGGGGGTATGAAGGCGCTGTGGGTGGGGTAGGAGCAGGGGTGTCGCAGGTGGGGGATGGCAGCTGCAGGGCTGTTGCGGATGGAGGAGGGGTTCCAAAGGCGCTGCAGATGGGGAAGGGGTGGGTGCGGGTGTGCAGTGGATGGGGGAGGTGTCCAGGGGGCGCGGTGGGTGTGGGAGGGGTGGATGCGGGGGTAACGTGGGTGGGGAAGCGGCGGGTGCGGTGCTGTTGCGAATGGTGTAGGCGATGCGGATTGGGAAGGGCCTGCTGCGTGGGTGGGGTAGGGGATCCAAAGGTGCAGCGGGCGGGGAAGAGCCAGATGCGGGGTGTGGCGGATGGGGTCCGGAGGTGATGTAGGTGGTGGAGGGGCGGGTGGCATAGGGGGTCTGGAGGCGCCGTGGGTGGGTACCGGGGAGGGGGCCGGGGGGGCGTTGTGTGTGGGGGAGGGGCAGGTGGGGGAGGGGCAGATGCTGGGCTGGATGGGGGAGGGGTTCCAGAGGTACTGCGGGTGGGAAAGGGTGTGGCGGGTGGGTAGGAGGTGTTGCGGGTGGGAGTGCAGTGAATGGGGTTAGGGGACCGGAGGAGGGAGGGTCCGTGTGTGTTGAGGTGTGGGGTCCGTAGGCGCTGTGGGTGGGGGTGCCACGGGTGGTGGAGGGACAGGTGTGTGGATTTGCGGTGGATGGGGGAGGGGGTCTGGAGGTGCTGCAGGTGGTGGAGGGGTGTGTGTGCGGGTGGGATAGGGTGTGGGTGCGGGGGTGCAGCGGATGGTGGAGGTGGTCCGGGAGTGTGGGAGAGGTGAGGTGCTGTGGGTGGGGGAGAGGCGGGTGAGGAGCTGTTGTGGATGAGGGAGGGGTTCCGGAGGCGCTGCAGGGTGGAAGGGTGCAGGTGTTGCGGGTGAGGTAGGGGGCCTGGAGGCGCTGCGGGTGGGGGTGCGGTGGATGGGGAGGGGCTGCAGGTGGTGGAGGAGCGGGTGGTGGAGGAGGTCCGGAGGTGCAGTGGGTGGTGGAGGGGTGGGTGCTGAGGGTGGGGTAGTGGGTCCGAAGGTGTTGCGGTTGCTGGAGAGGTGGGGAGGGGGTCAGGGGATGCGGGAGGGGTGGGGGTGCTGTGGGTGGGGGAGGCGGGGGAGGGGCTGTTGCGGATGGGGGAGGGGTTCCAGAGGCGCTGCTGGTGGAGAAGGGTGCAGGTGTTGCGGGTGAGGTAGGGGGCCTGGAGGCGCTGCGGGTGGGGGAGGTAGGGAGAGGGGTGAGGGTGCGGTGGATCGGGAGGGGCTGTAGGTGGTGGAGGAGCAGGTGGTGGAGGGGGTCCGCAGGTGGAGTGGTTGGTGGTGGGGTGAGTGCTGCGGGTGGGGTAGTGGGACCGAAAGTGTTGCGGTTGCTGGAGGGGTGGGGGTGCAGGGGATGGGTCGGGGGGTGCAGCGGATGGGGGAGGGGCTGCTGCAGATGGGGGAGGGGTTTGGAAGACACTGCGGGTGGGGTAGGGGGTCCGAAGGCGCAGTGGGTGGGGGTGCCACGGGTGGTGGAGGGGCAGGTGCGGGGGATGGGGAGGGGTCCAGGGGCGCTGCAGGTGGTGGAGGAGCAGATATCAGTGCACATAGTCTCTGTGGTAGTTAGTGAGGGTTGGTGATGGTGTAAGAGGGGTGAAGGCCAGTACACAGACAGGCAGTTAGAGAGCAGGATGAGGGTGACAGGGCATAGTGACGGGGGAGTACTTAGCAGATATAGGGGTGGGCTACAGGTGTGATGTCACAGTGTGTGTACCTTTGCTGTCATGTGTGAGGTATATGAGGTATATGTGAGGTATATGTGAGGTATGTGTGAGGTATGTGTGAGGAAAGGATGTGCGGGTCGTGGTGGCCACTAACGTCCAGGCTGCTGCTGTGAGATGGTGACTGCAGAGGGAGGGAACTCCGACCCAGCAGCAATGGGTCGTGGTCAGCATTCCTTCCTGGCCCCGTTCCGCCGCACACTGTCCGCCCCGTCTGACGGGCGTCATTCCTCCATCCTGCATGGCAGCGTCAGCTGCTGTGATCGCGGAGCATAGGTAAGCGTCCGGAGCCCTGTGGGCGGGCAGGCATGGTGTTTCCCTGGAGAGGTGCGGCGCGCGTCCTTAGGCTGCAGACGGAGGGGAGCTCCGGCCCAGCAGCAATTTTGATTAGTGCGTGTCCCGTCCTGGCGCTGTCCCGCTGCACATGCTCCGCACCGCTTGCCGCTGAGCATGGCAGCCCTTGTGTGTATGCTGCAGATGCTGATCTAGCGGTGCCTGAGCTAGCGCCCTCTCCCTGGGGTGTGGGTGTCAGGCGGCAGGTATGGTGTGTAGGTGGGAGAGGAGCTGCGGGCGGCGACTCGCTGCCTGCAAGTACCCTCCATATCAGCGCTGTTCCCCTCCCTGCAGA
Organism: Pseudophryne corroboree; assembly: GCF_028390025.1. Classification (NCBI taxonomy): domain Eukaryota; kingdom Metazoa; phylum Chordata; class Amphibia; order Anura; family Myobatrachidae; genus Pseudophryne; species Pseudophryne corroboree. Next base: position 1,023,063,168 of record NC_086445.1, read on the forward strand.
TAGTGTCAGTGGCCGTGGTGTACTTTTGCTACTGGTGGTCTGTGCCGGTGCTAGGGTGTTCGGCGCCCCCCTGCAAACTATGAATTTTGCGCCCTCCAATATTCCTTTGTTGTGCATCGGGAAAAGTGGTGTGGTCTCACAACTAAGGGGCATGGCCACACAATAGTACCCCCATTTAAAATTACGCCACAATGTAGCACAATCTTATTCATCTTATACGTAATGCCCCACCCGTAGTAGTAGCGTCCTTATACGTAATGCCCCACCCGTAGTAGTAGCGTCCATATACGTAATGCCCCACCCGTAGTAGTAGCATCCTTATACGTAATGCCCCACCCGTAGTAGTAGCGTCCATATACGTAATGCCCCCCCAATAGTAGTAGTGTCCTTATACATAATGCCCCCCCAGTAGTAGTAGCAGTTATATGTAATGCTCCCCAACAGTTATAGTAGCATCCTTATACGTAATGCCCCACCCGTAGTAGTAGCGTCCTTATACATAATGCCCCCCAGTAGTAGTAGCGTCCTTATACATAATGCCCCCCCAATAGTAGTAGTGTCCTTATACGTAATGCCCCCCCAGTAGTAGTAGCAGTTATATGTAATGCTCCCCAACAGTTATAGTAGCATCCTTATACGTAATGCCCCACCCGTAGTAGTAGCGTCCTTATACATAATGCCCCCCAGTAGTAGTAGCGTCCTTATACATAATGCCCCCCCAATAGTAGTAGTGTCCTTATACGTAATGCCCCCCAGTAGTAGTAGCAGTTATATGTAATGCCCCACAACAGTAATAGTAGCGTCCTTATACGGAATGCCACCCCTGTAGTAGTAGCATCCTTATACATAATGTGCCCCCAGTAGTAGTACCGTCCTTATACATAATGCCCCCCATGTAGTAGTAGCATCCTTACATGTAATGCCCTCCCAGTAGTAGCGTCCTTATATGTAATGCCCTCCGAGTATTAGTAGCCTCCTTATACGTAATGCCCCCCTATAGTAGTAACGTCCTTATACGTAATGCCCCCCTATAGTAGTAGCGTCCTTATACGTAATGCCCCCCCCTGTATTAGTAGCGTCCTTATACGTAATGCCCCCCCATATTAGTAGCGTCCTTATACGTAATGCCCCCCCTATATTAGTAGCGTCCTTATACGTAATGCCCCCCCTATAGTAGTAGCGTCCTTATACGTAATGCCCCCCCTATATTAGTAGCGTCCTCATACGTAATGCCCCCCCCCTGTATTAGTAGCGTCCTTATACGTAATGCCCCCCCATATTAGTAGCGTCCTTATACGTAATGCCCCCCCTATATTAGTAGCGTCCTTATACGTAATGCCCCCCCTATATTAGTAGCGTCCTTATACGTAATGCCCCCCCTATAGTAGTAGCGTCCTTATACGTAATGCCCCCCCCCTATATTAGTAGCGTCCTTATACGTAATGCCCCCCCCTATATTAGTAGCGTCCTTATACGTAATGCCCCCCCTATAGTAGTAGCATCCTTATACGTAATGCCCCCCTATAGTAGTAGCGTCCTTATACGTAATGCCCCCCCTATATTAGTAGCGTCCTTATACGTAATGCCCCCCCTGTATTAGTAGCGTCCTTATACGTAATGCCCCCCCTATATTAGTAGCGTCCTTGCATGTAATGGCCCCCCCAGCAGTGGCGTCCATAAAGTGCGCACACACAGACATACCTCACACAAACACAATTCACACATATATACAAACACACACACCCCACCATATATACACACACGCACACACATTTCTCTCTCACCCTCCACTTACCAAGTCTGGCTGGCCGTCACTGCAATGCGGATTCCACCACTGTTCAGCTGTCTGGTCCCGTGTAGCTCCGCCCCTCTATTCCGTGTAGCTCCTCCCCTTCGTGACGCCGTAGCGCCGCCCCCTTTTCGGGACCCACACTGCACAGCACACAGCCCGCTGTCACAGGTGATTGGGGGGGGGGGGGGGGGGGGGGGGGGGGGGGGGGAGGACAGGCACAGCAGCCGGCAGCTAGTGGCCATCCTCATCTCCTATACTGTAAGGTAGGGTCTTGCACCTGACTGCTGCTGGCGCTGGGTATGGGGTAGCTCCCTGCAGCAGATGCAGTTGACTCCGCCCAGCTCTGTGACTCCGCCCAGCGTTACGGGCACAGAGTCACAGATTAAGGCAAATATATAGGAGATATTTAAAATAAAGTAAACTTTTATTAATCACTTACAAGTGCCACCAGGAAGACAGCAGGCTGCAGAGGACGCTAGACAGCCATTAAAAATACTCTTGCAGCAGCAACAACAACAAAAATTTTTGGGTGGAGGGGGGTTTCTGGGTGCTCGGAACCCCCCCCCCCCCCCCCTGTGTGCGCCACGGGTGTATAACCAGGGTTTTATTTTGCCAAACAGCACAAGGAGGAGAGGAGACGTCCGCTCGGAATCTAGGTCCCAGAGCCTGCAGTTCCCTTGTCGGCCACCAGAGGTAGGTTCTCTGCCTCCAAGGGTCCACATGTATAATGGACCCAATCTCCTTCACCAATAGGCCTCTGTATGCTGCATGGGTCAAGATATGTGGGGACAAATTTGTGCTTGTGAGACAGATCTGCAGTAAGAGGTTTATAATACATACCTCACAACAGTCACCATTTTGGGGAGTCAGTCACACTTTTCGGGCACTGTCTCGTTGTACAAACCGTGGGACACGGTCTCCTGCGGTCGTGGTTCTGGGGAGTTTCCCCTCTTACCTACTGCAGTGAATAGATGCCATGCGCATGTAAAGCTTCTGTTCAGTGGAGAGATTGAGTAGGGGCATGTCCACAGCATGACAAAAATAGGGCACAGCGTTTGCAACAAGGGCACGACCCCTTTTGCACAATCTCCATCTACAGTACCAAAAGTTGAAAGGTATGATAACAGAAGATATTCACATGCTCAAAACTAGTTTATATCCAGCATTATGCAAAAGAACCAAAGAATGAAGGCATAAAAATACTGCGGAGGTGCACCAATCACTACTTCCATGGCCTTATTTAGTGTTCATTCTAGTACCCTACACCGGTCACAACCTGTGCAGGTACTTATCCATCATGCAATACCATCACAGAGGCATCTGATTGGCTCCAAAGTTATTCGGCAGCAGGACAGCGACCCCAAACACACAGCCAATGTCATTAAGAACTATCTTCAGTGTAAAGAAGAACAAGGAGTCCTGGAATTGATGATATGGCCCCCACAGAGCCCTGATCTCAACATCCTGTCGTAATCCCAAACAGACTCAAGGATTTGAGCAAGCCTACATCCACCGAAGAACTGTGGTTAGTTCTCCCAAGATGTTTGGAACAACCTCCTGCTCAGTTCCTTCAAAAACTGTGTGCAAGTGTACCTAGAAGAATTGATGCTGTTTTGAAGGCCAAGGGTGGTCACACTAAATATTGATTTTGTTTAGATGTATCTTCTGTTCATTCACTTTGCATTTTGTTAATTGATGAAAATTTAAAGCATTCTTATTTTGCAGCATTTTTTTCCAAACCTGCCTAAAACTTTTGCACAATACTGTAATGATAGCAAAGCTTCTTCGGAGCTTGTTACATGGAGCGGGGAGGTATCAGCGTTAAACTTTATGAATTTGCCCCAATAATACGTGGAACGGGGCACGCTCGGAATAAAGTACAATATACGCGAATAGACAGATGTGCTGGATAAAACACAACACACACATTATCCATTAGTCAGAACACGCCACATAAAAACACAGGTGACAATCCCTGTTACCAAATGTAAATGCAGAGATATGGAGGGTTGGGTATAGTTTACGGTCACATGACTACATTCCGCTATGGGACATGTCAGACCTCTTATTGATATTTAACACAATTTTTTATTATTTATCCCGCAACACAAAGGTCATCCGCAACGTACAGGAAATGTGACCTCTGCAGAGTCTGATCATTCTTTGATGTACTTTCAGATAGAGGTTACTCAGGTTGCTTGGTTAGGCCCAGGGTCTATTGAGAGGACGGGGAATAGATAGATACACAATGATATAACACAGGTGATGCAGAGGAGTCAGCGTGTGAGGCACCAAAAGGCATGGTTAAATAAATAAGTTTTGAGAGCCTGTTTGAAGCTTTTGAGAGAGCTGTAGAATTAGCTAGGGAGAGAGTTCCAGCGGTGAGGAGCGGCGCAGGAGAAAACCTGGAGGCAGGGACAGGCTGTCATTGGCAGAACAAGCATATGCAGGGAGGTTAGAGGTGTAAGGGGGAAAGGATTGCGTGAGGGCTTACAAATGTAGTCCAGTAAATGCTGAGTAAGGCTAGCAGATTTTTTTTTTCCCGTGCGCTTTTACTGGGTGTAAGAGGTCCCACTGAACAGGCGTCCCCTTTGGCGGACTAATGACTCAGAATAGGAGACAACTCTTGCTAGACAGCCGCAACACTCCTGAAATGCCTCAGTCCTGCCAACTCTAAGGGGGAATGCAATTGTTTGAAAAGTCGGCTAGGTTCCTTTTTTTCCCTATCTATTAGATAGGAAAAAACAGACACCTAGCCGACTTTTCAAACAACTGAATACCCCCCCAAGAATCTCCCACTTTTTTCACTTAATGAGGGTAACTCCGAGTTGATCGCAGCAGCAAATTTGCTAGCAGTTGGGCAAAACCATGGGCCTAATTCCGACCTGGTCGCACGCAGGCTATTTTTTGCACTGCTGCAAAGCGTTTACCCCCCCCCCCTGTAGGCGGCGATTACCTACAGGGAAGGGGGTGAACGCTTTGCAGGGGTGCAATTGGCTGTGCAGTGGACTGCACTAAAACAAAAGTTTGTGCACAGCCCATAACTTACTCTGACGTCAGGAACCCTCCCTGGAAACGGCCGGAAATGGTGAGTTGCCGCCCATGAACGCCTTCTGCCTGTCCATCTTCTTGCGATCACCGGTGCGATCGCTTTCTTCGTAAGATTTGTTGATGCCCGGTGACGGCCGGCGCCGGCGGCCGACGTGCCTGCGCATTGCGGGTCACATGTATGTGCAGTTTTCAGACCCGATAGCACGGCTGCGAAAAAATGCAGCGTGCGATCGGGTCTGAATCACACGTGCAGAGAGAGTTCGATTTGGGTGGGGTGTGTTCAAACTGAAAGCTAAATTGCAGTGTAAAAATAAAGCAGCCAGTATTTACCCTGCACAGAAACAATATAACCCACCCAAATATAACTCTCTCTGCACGTTATATCTGCGCCGCCCCCCCCCCCCCCCCTCCTCCTCCTGCAGTGCACATGGTTTTGCCCAACTGCTAACAAATTTGCTGCTACGATCAGGTCTGAATTACCCCCAATGTGAGGTGCAGTGAACCCAGAGTCACGTGGACATATGCAAAGGTGTATTATGGTGGCTACAGCGCAGTTCATTAATACAAATACAGGTTGAGTCTCCCTTATCCAAAATGCTTGGGACCAGAGGTATTTTGGATATCGGATTTTTCCGTATTTTGGAATAATTGCATACCATAATGAGATATCATGGCGATGGGACCTAAATCTAAGCACAGAATGCATTTATGTTACATATACACCTTATACACACAGCCTGAAGGTCATTTTAGCCAATATATTTTATAACTTTGTGCATTAAACAAAGTGTGTGTACATTCACACAATTCATTTATGTTTCATATACACCTTATACACACAGCCTGAAGGTCATTAAATACAATATTTTTAATAACTTTGTGTATTAAACAAAGTTTGTGTACATTGAGCCATCAGAAAACAAAGGTTTCACTATTTCACTCTCACTCAAAAAAGTCCGTATTTCGGAATATTCCGTATTTCGGAATATTCCGTATTTCGGAATATTTGGATATGGGATACTCAACCTGTACAATGCAGCTGCATTCTGACCTGAGTGCGACACATTCAGGATTCATTCCAAGCTAATTAGCACAGTGGGTGCTAGAATAGCTCATTATAACACAGATTCCTGTAGCTACACACAACATATACTCTGGATGAAAGGCTGCGCCAATCCTTTATGCACCTCATTTTTGTATTTAATGCATTTCACCCCCTGACTAATTAGACAGCGGAACAGGACTCTTGTACAGTAGCATGTCTTTCTAGGAGGTATCTGTCACAGGGAATGACATAAGGCTATGACAGGGGTGTACAGAAACCCCACAGACTGGAGCAATGTCTTCCATGCAGAAGTAATCACCCCCAGATTTGGCTTCACAACTTACATAATAGTCACCTGACCCGAGCGCGTAGCGTCACAGTAATGGATGCACTGTACGAGGTCCAGGTACAATCTATAGCTCACAGCCAGGAGATGGTTACTGCAGCGAGGAACACACCGCAGGCGTACGCCGCAATGTGGCAGAACTAACGCACGTAATCCATTCCTTATCCATTAGGAAAGGCATCCAAATGTAAATACAAAAAATAAGAATTTACTTACCGATAATTCTATTTCTCGGAGTCCGTAGTGGATGCTGGGGTTCCTGAAAGGACCATGGGGAATAGCGGCTCCGCAGGAGACAGGGCACAAAAAGTAAAGCTTTCCGATCAGGTGGTGTGCACTGGCTCCTCCCCCTATGACCCTCCTCCAAGCCTCAGTTAGGATACTGTGCCCGGACGAGCGTACACAATAAGGAAGGATTTATGAATCCCGGGTAAGACTCATACCAGCCACACCAATCACACCGTACAACTTGTGATCTGAACCCAGTTAACAGTATGATAACAGCGGAGCCTCTGAAAGATGGCTCACAACAATAATAACCCGATTTTTGTAACTATGTACAAGTATTGCAGATAATCCGCACTTGGGATGGGCGCCCAGCATCCACTACGGACTCCGAGAAATAGAATTATCGGTAAGTAAATTCTTATTTTCTCTGACGTCCTAGTGGATGCTGGGGACTCCGTCAGGACCATGGGGATTATACCAAAGCTCCCAAACGGGCGGGAGAGTGCGGATGACTCTGCAGCACCGAATGAGAGAACTCCAGGTCCTCCTTAGCCAGGTTATCAAATTTGTAGGATTTTACAAACGTGTTTGCCCCTGACTAAATAGCCGCTCGGCAAAGTTGTAAAGCCGAGACCCCTCGGGCAGCCGCCCAAGATGAGCCCACCTTCCTTGTGGAATGGGCATTTACATATTTTGGCTGTGGCAGGCCTGCCACAGAATGTGCAAGCTGAATTGTATTACACATCCAACTAGCAAAAGTCTGCTTAGAAGCAAGAGCACCCAGTTTGTTGGGTGCATACAGGATAACAGCAAGTCAGTTTTCCTGACTCCAGCCGTCCTGGAACCTATATTTTCAGGGCCCTGACCACATCTAGCAACTTGGAGTCCTCCAAGTCCCTAGTAGGCGCAAGACACCACAATAAGCTGGTTCAGGTGAAACACTGACACCACCTTAGGGAGAGAACTGGGGACGAGTCCGCAGCTCTGCCCTGTCCGAATGGACAAACAGATATGGGCTTTTTTGAGAAAAAAACCACCAATTTTACACTCGCCTGGTCCAGGCCAGGTCCAAGAGCATGTTCACTTTTCATGTTAGATGCTTCAAATCCACAGATTTGACTGGTTTTAAACCAATGTGTTTTGAGGAATCCCAGAACTACGTTGAGATCCCACAGTGCCACTGGAGGCACAAAAGGGGGTTGTATATGCAATACTCCCTTGACAAACTTCTGGACTTCAGGAACTGAAGCCAATTCTTTCTGGAAGAAAAATCGACAGGGCCGAAATTTGAACCTTAATGGACCCCAATTTGAGGCCCATAGACACCCCTGTTTGCAGGAAATGCAGGAATCGACCGAGTTGAAATTTCTTCGTGGGGCCTTCCTGGCCTCACACCACGCAACATATTTTCGCCACATGTGGTGATAATGTTGTGCGGTCACCTCCTTTCTGGCTTTGACCAGGGTAGGAATGACCTCTTCCTGAATGCCTTTTCCCTTAGGATCCGGCGTTCCACCGCCATGCCGTCAAACGCAGCTGCGGTAAGTCTTGGAACAGACATGGTACTTGCTGAAAAAAGTCCCTTCTTAGCGGCAGAGGCCATAAGTCCTCTGTGAGCATCTCTTGAAGTTCCGGGTACCAAGTCCTTCTTGGCCAATCCGGAGCCATGAGTATAGTTCTTACTCCTCTACGTCTTATAATTCTCAGTACCTTAGGTATGAAAAGCAGAGGATGGAACACATACACCGACTGGTACACCCACGGTGTTACCAGAACGTCCACAGCTATTGCCTGAGGGTCTCTTAACCTGGCGCAATACCTGTCCCGTTTTTTGTTCAGACGGGACGCCATCATGTCCACCTTTGGTAATTCCCAACGGTTTACAATCATGTGGAAAACTTCCCCATGAAGTTCCCACTCTGCCGGGTGGAGGTCGTGCCTACTGAGGAAGTCTGCTTCCCAGTTTCCATTCCCGGAATGAAACACTGCTGACAGTGCTATCACATGATTTTCCGCCCAGCGAAAAGTCCTTGCAGTTTTTGCCACTGCCCTCCTGCTTCTTGTGCCGCCCTGTCTATTTACGTGGGCGACTGCCGTGATGTTTTATCCCACTGGATCAATACCGGCTGACCTTGAAGCAGAGGTCTTGCTAAGCGTAGAGCATTATAAATTTACCCTTAGCTATATTTATGTGGAGAAAAGTCTCCAGACTTGATCACACTCCCTGGAAATTTTTTCCTTGTGTGACTGCTCCCCAGCCTCTCGGGCTGGCCTCCGTGGTCACCAACATCCAAAACTGAATGCCGAATCTGCGGCCCTCTAGAAGATGAGCACTCTGTAACCACCACAGGAGAGACACCCTTGTCCTTGGATATAGGGTTATCCGCTGATGCATCTGAAGATGCGATCCGGACCATTTGTCCAGCAGATCCCACTGAAAAGTTCTTGCATGAAATCTGCCGACTGGAATTGCTTCGAAGGAAGTCACCATTTTTTTACCATGGCCCTTGTGCAATGATGCACTGATTTTAGGAGGTTCCTGACTAGCTCGGATAACTCCCTGGCTTTCTCTTCCGGGAGAAACACCTTTTTCTGGACTGTGTCCAGAATCATCCCTAGGCACAGCAGACTTGTCGTCGGGATCAGCTGCGATTTTGGAATATTTAGAATCCACCCGTGCTGTTGTAGCAGTATCCGAGATAATGCTACTCCGACCTCCAACTGTTCCTTGGACTTTGCCCTTATCAGGAGATCGTCCAAGTAAGGGATAATTTAGACGCCTTTTCTTCGAAGAAGAATCATCATTTCGGCCATTACCTTGGTAAAGACCCGGGGTGCCGTGGACAATCCAAACGGCAGCGTCTGAAACTGATAGTGACAGTTCTGTACCACGAACCTGAGGTACCCTTAGTGAGAAGGGCAAATTTGGGACATGGAGGTAAGCATCCCTCATGTCTCGGGACACTATATAGTCCTCTTCTTCCTGGTTCGTTATCACTGCTCTGAGTGACTCCATCATGATTTGAACCTTTGTAAGTGTTCAAATTTTTTTTAGATTTAGAATAGGTCTCACCTAGCCTTCTGGCTTCAGTACCACAATATAGTGTGGAATAATACCCCTTTTCTTGTTGTAGGAGGGGTAATTTGATTATCACCTGCTGGGAATACAGCTTGTGAATTGTTTCCCATACTGCCTCCTTGTCGGAGGGAGACCTTGGTAAACCAGACTCCAGGAGCCTGCGAAGGGGAACCGTCTCGACATTCCAACCTGTACCCCTGGGATACTACTTGTAGGATCCAGGGGTCCTGTACGGTCCCAGCGTCATGTTGAGAGCTTGGCAGAAGCGGTAGAACGCTTCTTTTCCTGGGGAAGGGCTGCCTGCTGCAGTCTTCTTCCCTTTCCTCTATCCCTGGACAGATATGACTCTTATAGGGACGAAAGGACTGAGGCTGAAAAGACGGTGTCTTTTTCTGCAGAGATGTGACTTAGGGTAAAAACGGTGGATTTTCCAGCAGTTGCCGTGGCCACCAGGTCCGATGGACCGACCCCAAATAACTCCTCTTCCTTTATACGGCAATACACCTTTGTGCCGTTTGGAATCTGCATCACCTGACCACTGTCGTGTCCATAAACATCTTCTGGCAGATATGGACATCGCACTTACTCTTGATGCCAGAGTGCAAATATCCCTCTGTGCATCTCGCATATATAGAAAATGCATCCTTTAAATGCTCTATAGTCAATAAAATACTGTCCCTGTCAAGGGTATCAATATTTTAAGTCAGGGAATCCGACCAAGCCACCCCAGCTCTGCACATCCAGGCTGAGGCGATCGCTGGTCGCAGTATAACACCAGTATGTGTGTATATACTTTTTATGATATTTTCCAGCCTCCTGTCAGCTGGCTCCTTGAGGACGGCCCTATCTATAGACGGTACCGCCACTTGTTTTGATAAGCGTGTGAGCGCCTTATTCACCCTAAGGGGTGTTTCCCAACGCGCCCTAACTTCTGGCGGGAAAAGGTATACCGCCCATAATTTTCTATCGGGGGGAACCCACGCATCATCACACACTTCATTTAATTTATCTGATTCAGGAAAAACTACGGTAGTTTTTTCACATCCCACATAATACCCTCTTTTGTGGTACTTGTAGTATCAGAAATATGTAACATCTCCTTCATTGCCCTTAACGTGTGGCCCTAATAAGGAATACGTTTGTTTATTCACCGTCGACACTGGATTCAGTGTCCGTGTCTGTGTCTGTGTCGACCGACTAAAGTAAACGGGCGTTTTAAAAACCCCTGACGGTGTTTTTGAGACGTCTGGACCGGTACTAATTGTTTGTCGGCCGTCTCATGTCGTCAACCGACCTTGCATCGTGTTGACATTATCACGTAATTCCCTAAATAAGCCATCCATTCCGGTGTCGACTCCCTAGAGAGTGACATCACCATTACAGGCAATTGCTCCGCCTCCTCACCAACATCGTCCTCATACATGTCGACACACACGTACCGACACACAGCACACACACAGGGAATGCTCTGATAGAGGACAGGACCCACTAGCCCTTTGGAGAGACAGAGGGAGAGTTTGCCAGCACACACCAAAAACGCTATAATTATATAGGGACAACCTTATATAAGTGTTTTCCCTTATAGCATCTTTTTATATATTTCTAACGCCAAATTAGTGCCCCCCCTCTCTGTTTTAACCCTGTTTCTGTAGTGCAGTGCAGGGGAGAGCCTGGGAGCCTTCCCTCCAGCCTTTCTGTGAGGGAAAATGGCGCTGTGTGCTGAGGAGATAGGCCCCGCCCCTTTTTCGGCGGGCTCGTCTCCCGCTCTTTAGTGGATTCTGGCAGGGGTTAAATATCTCCATATAGCCCCCGGAGGCTATATGTGAGGTATTTTTAGCCAAAAAAGGTTTTCATTTGCCTCCCAGGGCGCCCCCCTCCCAGCGCCCTGCACCCTCAGTGACTGCCGTGTGAAGTGTGCTGAGAGGAAAATGGCGCACAGCTGCAGTGCTGTGCGCTACCTTAAGAAGACTGAGGAGTCTTCTGCCGCCGATTCTGGACCTCTTCTCGTTTCAGCATCTGCAAGGGGGCCGGCGGCGAGGCTCCGGTGACCATCCAGGCTGTACCTGTGATCGTCCCTCTGGAGCTAATGTCCAGTAGCCAAGAAGCCAATCCATCCTGCACGCAGGTGAGTTCACTTCTTCTCCCCTAAGTCCCTCGTTGCAGTGATCCTGTTGCCAGCAGGACTCACTGTAAAATAAAAAACCTAAGCTAAACTTTTCTAAGCAGCTCTTTAGGAGAGCCACCTAGATTGCACCCTTCTCGGCCGGGCACAAAAATCTAACTGAGGCTTGGAGGAGGGTCATAGGGGGAGGAGCCAGTGCACACCACCTGATCCTAAAGCTTTACTTTTTGTGCCCTGTCTCCTGCGGAGCCGCTATTCCCCATGGTCCTTTCAGGAACCCCAGCATCCACTAGGACGATAGAGAAAAGCAAATATATTGTACGACCTGAAGACGTCACCGATAAATCATTTAATAATCCTCCCATTGTAGGAGTGTAGAAAACCATAATATGTGTAAGAAAACATTAGCGGCCTGGCGCACGCAATCCCAGCGCAGTGCCGATGCGCAGACAGTTCAGGCGTTATGTGCGACTGAACAACCTGCAACGCATGCGTTATGCACAAAGCTGCTGTTGCGATGTATTCGGATGGTTTCAGACACGTGGCAGGAAAATGATGGCCGCTCCTGGGCCGAGCTACAAGTGCAGGCCCAAATATCCCTTACTACCCCACAGACCAGGCACGTTACCATTATCAGGGGGAGAGAACGTGTAGGTGGGGTGTCCAAGGTTACACGTCCCCCCAAACTGGCACGGCCATGCCAAAGATGGTACGGGCAAAACCCTTCTACAGACGGTGCCTCATATTTGCAACACAGTGTGGAGGGGACATGGTGCCTCCCTTATTACCAAGGGCCTGGAACTTCTTGTCTATCTTGACCACAAATGTGCCACAGTAATACCCCTTTCACATCGCAAAGGCCGGATCCCACCCGGGAATTGGACCCTAACAACTGGCTTCCTGACCCGGCATAGCGTCGGGGGGCGGAGCCGGCAGTGGGGGCGGAGGTGGTGTTGGGAGATGAGCTCATCTCTGTGCCGCCTCTTCCGATGTAGTGAACGGGTCCCAGGTCGGATCAACCCGGCAACCCATTCACGCCGCCACTGACCCGGTATTCAACCTGGAATTAACATTGCTTTATCCCCAGGTGGCATTACCGAGTCAGGTGACTCAGGAATTTGCTATAGGCCCTTTCACACCGTACAGTGACCCGTGTCGACCCGGCAATATACTGGGTCAATACCGGGTTATTTGTGCGGTGTGAAAGGGGTATAACAGGACAGTTGGGGGGAGGGGGGGTTACAATGCCAAAATCACTGAACTTCTGCAAATCTGCAAAGTCGGAACCTGTAGTTTTCCCACCGTTGTGTCTCGCCCTAGGAGTTACACAGCCTTCCATTGTGTCGCTGTCACACACACAATCCTGCGACAATGCGACTACATAAAAATACAATCTGGATAACAATGTAAGAAAAAGAGAGGAGATCTATCACACAGTAATTAATACACCTGTGCTCCAGCAAGGACATCTAGAAAACATGAACTGTTAAGCTACACACTAAGCTATTTTTTTATTTTATCGAGAAGATTTTCGGCACTTCCGCCTTGGTGGAACGCACGATGACGCGACTTCCTGTCCCTGACCCGCGGGTTTGTTACCCACGGCTGTAGATGATTTATGGGGACCGTGAGACCCATGCTGGCTGTGGATTTGATCCCGCTGATGGGCACTGTGACTATAGATAATAGTCTTATCTGCCCTGGAGGATTTGTTTGGAGTTTTGTTAATAAGTTCCTGGTACCGCGTCACTTCCGGTCGGCGCGGTATTTAAGCACACTCTGGAGTCAGGAGAGTCATGCAGTCACATACATGACGTCTCCAGTCCTGAGTAAGTTGGTGATTATCCCTTAGCTTGTCTTTATGGTTAACTCTGATTATACATATTTGTCTGAGATTGACTTCGATTTTTTTTGCAGCATTGTGAATATTTACAGCTTTGGCTGCATCCAAGTGTGAGGATGACTGTTTATTATGTAATCTCCTTCTTCCTTTGTTTACATATAAGGTTGACATCACATCAGCTGGTGCTGTTAGAGTGGTAATTCTAATTAGGTTCTATGCCCCTTTTGTATCCCAGCGGTATGGACAGTGAGTTCTGTGTCGCTTGTCTGAGACGTCCCTATATGATATCATATGAAGTTGATATTGTATGAGGTTGGATGATATGTGACAGGTATGGGTTATCAGCAATTTATTAGGTGGAGGATATTCACATGGGTGACAATCTAATATAGTGTACACTTATTTTAATTGGTGACAATTTTTATATTGTTTTAATATTGTGGTGTGTGGTTTCCCAGGGACCGGCGAGGCTTGTGATTTTGATTGTTATTATTGTCCTTACAGATATTTATCTCTTTTCTGCTACTACTATTGAATATTTGATCTGCTGTTTCACCGGTCTTGAGAAAGGCCTGTCAACAGGCCGAAACGTCGACATTAAAAACTACGGTGACATGTGACTGTTCTGATTGATTGGTTTCTACACAGCGAGAGTGCATCCCCACTTTGTGGACATTTTCTCTCTCTCTATATATATATATATATATATATATATATATATATATATATATATATATATATATATATATATATATATATATATATATACTAGGTGCTTCATCGCGCCCTACGGGCGCTCTTCACACCGTCGCAAGGGGCTACGCCCCCTTAACCCTTGCATGCCTTTCTGGGGTTTAATATTTGTATTATATGGAGTATTACCTGCATTCCTTTGTTAGTGATTAAATATTGCACAATGAAAGGGCGTGCGATGGTGAAGGAGGCACAGCCCATTGCGACAGCGTGAACAGCACCTGCAGGGCACGATGTACAGAATGTAGCGGGTGCGGGGGGGACTGCGGATGGTGTATGTAGATGCTGTGGGTGGAGGGGGGGCAGAAGTGGGGGTGGGGCCCGGATGGGGAAGGTTCGGGAGGTACTGCGGGTGGGGGAGAGGCAGAGGAGTGGGGGATGCAGATGGGGGAGGGGTCCGGAGGCACTGCAGGTGGGGGAGGGGCAGGGGTGCCACAGGTGGGAGAGGGGCAGGTGTGGGGATGCTGTGGATGGGTGAAGGGTTCCGGAGGTGCTGTGGGATGGGAAGGGATGGGAGTGCCGGGGGTGGGGTAGGGGACCGCAGGCACCATGGGTAGGGTAGGGGCAGGTACGGGTGGTGCGGTGGATGGGAAAGGAGGTCCGGAGGTGCTGCAGGTGGTGGAGGGGCAGGTGCGGGGGTGCCATTGGTGGGGGAGGGGTGGGTGAGGGGGGGACCGCGGATGGAGGAGGGTGTCTGCAGATGCTGCGGGTGGAGGGGGGCAGGTGTGGGGGGGAGACATATAAGGGGGGTGAATGGTGGAGGGGGCCTGGAGGTGCTGTGGGTGGTGAAGGGGCGGAGGAGTGGGAGCCGCGGGTGGTGTAGGGGGTCTGGAGGCACAGCATGTGGGGGAGGGGTGGAGTGCCGCATGTGGTGGAGGGGAAGGTGCGGAGGTGTGGTGCATTGGGGAGAGGTCTGGAGGCGCTGCGGGTACTGTACATGCCATAAAAGGTAGTTGGAGGGTATGCAGTAACAGGGCCAGGACAGGGGTGACAGGGTCAGAACAGGGTTGACGGGGCCAGGACAGGGGTGACAGGGTCAGAACAGGGGTGACAGGGTCAGAACAGGGGTGACAGGGTCAGAACAGGGGTGACGGTGCCAGGACAGGGGTGACGGGGCCAGGACAGGGGCGACGGGGCCAGGACAGGGGCGACGGGGCCAGGACAGGGGCGACGGGGCCAGGACAGGGGCGACGGGGCCAGGACAGAAATGACAGGGACAGGATAGGGGTGACAGGGCCAGGGTAGGGGCGGCAGGACCAGGACAGGGGTGACGGGGCCAGTATAGGGTTGACAGGGCAAGCACAGGGGTGACAGGGCCAGGATAGGGGTAACAGGGCCAGGATAAGGGTGACAGGGCCAGGATAAGGGTGAAAGGGCCAGGATAAGGGTGGCAGGGCAAGGCCAGGGGTGACAGGGACATGACAGAACACAGGGCACGGGAGAGATTGGTATTAGGGACAAAACAGTGGTGACAGACAGATGTGTCTTACCGGAGTCACTGCTGCTGGCTGCTGCTGTTCCACTCCAACCTGTTGGGATCTGCTGCTGCTGGAGACTTGGCATGGTTGATTCTCTCAGGCTGGAGTCCTGCTTCCTCTGCCCGTCCGCATCCCTCCCCCGCTCCTCAGTCACACACCGCAGACCTCGCGCAGCTGCCGGGCACTGTGGTAAGGTGAGACTGGAAATGACTGGTTAGCCCCCAGGAGATGCTGCGGCTGGAGGGAGGAGGGGGTCATAGCATGCAGCTTGGATTTCTGCAGCGCTACCCGCCAGCTAAAGTGTGTGAATGAGCTGGGCGCACCTCACTGCGGGTGGCAGCGCTGCAGCTAGCGGTGGGGTTGCCGGGGCTGGAGATAACAGAGGCAGTACGGAACCTGCACAGCGGCAGGTGCCCCACAAAACTGCAGCTAAGAAGCGTATAGTGTGCTAGAAAGTGACGCTCCTCCGCGCCAGAGAGACCCTGCTGAGTATGCCGATGTGGGGGGTCAAGCACACAGTGAGCCGGTGCCCGTCTGTCTGTATGACATACCCCTCACCCACCCCCATACCTCCCAAATGTCCCGATTTTCGCGGGACAGTCCCATTTTTGGGGGTCTGTCCCGCTGTCCCACCCGCGGGTCGCAGTGTCCCGCGGTGGGGGGGCAGTTGGAAAGCTCCTGTACTCGTTGTTCTGCTTAGCAGAGCAGCAGAGCAGCGGTGAATAGTGGAGACAGAGGGAGAGGGGGCATCAGGGGGTACGGATTAAGGGGGGGGGGTGTAGGGGGTACGTACCGTTGGCCCCACAGTTTTAGGGGGCCCCCCCGGTGCAGAGCCGGATTAGGGAGGGGGGGGTGTAGGGGGTACGTACCGTTGGCCCCACAGTTTTAGGGGGCCCCCCGGCTCGAGTAGCTCTGTCCCATCTCAGAAGCTCCCCCGTCCTACCAGCAACAGCGGTAACAGCGGCAGCATTGTGCTACAGTCAGCACACGCTGCTGTGTATTGGCAGGTCTGTGGTGTTACAGGGAGGCAGCAGTCTCCCTGCTTTCTTCTGCCTGTGCGGGTGTGTAGGGGGGAGCGACCACCCCCTCTGGATTTAGCCCTAGCTGAGGGGCCAAAATCCCATTTAAAAAATAAAAATAAAAATCGGAATTTGCATAAGGGGGCGTGGCCGCGCGTCCCGCGATTAGGCCACGCCCCTAATCCCACAGCAGGCACAGCAATGAGATAGGGCTCCACTGTCTCAAGTGCCCTGGGCCCCCCGGACTCATAATCAGCCCCTGGGGGCATGCCAGCAGCTCACAGAGCGCTGGGCAAGCCCCCTCATTGACGAAAACGGGGCCCTCCCGTGAAGCCACGCCCCCTTTTCGCCGAGTGTGTGTGTGTGTGTGTGTGTGTCCCTCCTTCTGCCTGAAGACAGCTCCTGCAGAAAGCTGGGAGGTATGCACCCCTGCCTGTGCCATGCCCATACTATCTGCTTCTGCTCCTAGTCTCCTGTAGATTTGGCCAGATCTGCGACTCATTTGACCAACTCCGCCCAGTCTTGTGACTCCGCCCAGCGTTAGCAAATGAATCACAAAGTCACAGAATAGGGCTATTATATAGGAGATATATATATATATACATATAATAACTTCCCCCTTTTCTATTGCTAGGTGCAATTAAAGTACTTTGTTACCGGTAGTTTTAGTTTTGTTACTATCTTTATGGCGATGAGCAGTTTAGTTACTTGGTAATTAGTAATATTATTGTATTTACTTACTACACACTTGCCTACTTTTGAAAAAGCATTTCAGGGAGATTGTGAAAGTAACACCTATCAGCGCGGGCGTGTACTGCTACATCTGAGGGACGTGTCATGAAAATTACTTACATCCAAATGTAAATGAGCCCCAAAGTTAGTAAGCTCTACTTGTTGAAGAAAATACTCATATTTTGCAGGATTTGTTTGTGTATTGTGTTTTACAAGAGGTTCCATATACTGTAAGTGGCCACAATAAACCTTTAAAATGCATGTAGCCATAGGGATCATTGTGCCTTATACTCAGGGCAGGGAAATGGCACTGATGATCCCATTTGAATGTATGTCTCTCTGATTTCTCTTTTTTTCAGGGAGATTGAGGGACTTTTCAGGGAGTCAGGGAGATTGCTACTATTTCAGGGAGTCTCCTGCAGAATGAGGGAGGGTAGGCAACTATGATTTACTAACAACAAATATGTTTGCTTAAATTATGCTGCAGCCTCATACTGGGATCTCCTACGCTGGTTCCCAGACTTTACATCAATTATTTTGGGGGAGATGTATCGAATCTTGGAGAAAGATAAAGTGAACGGAGATAAAGTACCGATCAGCTTGTAACTGTCATGGTAGTTTGGAAAATGACAGTCAAAAGCTGATTGGTTGGTACTTTCTCTCTCTCTCTCTCTCTCTCTCTGTTTTGAACATCTCCCCCTATATTCTAATAGGTTTATAAGTTTTTGTAATCATCATATATAAGACCTCCTGTGTGTTTACAGGAGGTCATAGGTCAAGATTGTGATCCTGAGTTGGGTTCCCATGTGCAGCTTGTGTACATTTTAACTGTACTCAGCAATTATGACCCTAACATGCATCCACAACAGGTTCAGGGTCAGGTAAGATTCTCAGGCATTATTTACCAGGGTGCAAACCTGATGGAGGCGCTGACCCAGTGAGTAAGGAGTGTGAAGGCTCAGTGAGTATGAACCTTAACAGCCGGAGTGGTTCGGAGGCCCTGGACTGCAGGAGGTGACGTCCTGGGTCCCCCTGTGTTATTTCTTTCCCAGAGTTCTCTTTTCTCATACTGTAATGGTCACTGTGCATCGGGTGGCTGACCCATCCCCAACTATGGCCCTCATTTCGAGTTGTTCGCTCGTTCTTTTTCTTTGCATCGGTGCGATAAGTCGCAAACTGCGCATGCGCAATGTTCGCAGTGCGTCTGCGCCAAGTAAATTAGCACAAAAGTTTGGTATTTTACTCACGGCTTAACGAAGATTTTTCATCGTTCTGCTGATCGGAGTGTGATTGACAGGAAGTGGGTGTTTCTGGGCGGAAACTGGCCGTTTTATGGGTGTGTGTGAAAAAACGCAGGCGTGTCAGGGAAAAACGCGGGAGTGTCTGGAGAAACGGGGGAGTGGTTGGGCGAACGCTGGGCGTGTGTGTGACGTCAAACCAGGAACGAAACTGACTGAACTGATCGCAGTGTAGGAAGAAGTCTCGAGCTACTCAGAAACTGCTAAGAAATTTCTAATCGCTATTCTATTCGCAATTCTGCGAACCTTTCGTTCGCAATTCTGCACAGCTAATATTCACTCCCAGTAGGCGGCGGCTTAGCGTGTGCAAAGCTGCTAAAAGCAGCTAGCAAGCGAACAACTCGGAATGAGGGCCTATGTGCTGCGTAACCTTTCCCTCCCCTGGAAACGTATTAATATATTGTAGAGGCTATTAACCCAATAAGGGGTTTCTATTAAAGAAGTGGGGACTCACTGGGAATAATGTGAATACTACTAACTTGACAATGGGTTGGTGGAAAAAGGCCTAATAATTAAATGAGAATGTTATTAATTTAAAGTTGGGGCTATTGGGGAAAATAACTATGTTTAGTACATGGGGATGATATTAATTTAAGGTTGAGGGGGGAGTGGTCTAATTATGGGTGTTATAGATTTAATGTTGAGCTGGTTTGGGCGAGGGCGGCTTCACTTTTTACTCAGCTATCCAGGATTTGAATATTATTACCAGTTATTAATATATAGCGCACACATACAGTATTCCGCAGCGCATTACAGAGAACATTTGCCCATTCACATCAGTCCCTGCCCCAGTGGAGCTTACAATCTATATTCCCTCTGACATGTATACGCACATACACATTCACACTAGGGTTAATTTTGTTGGGAGCCAATTCACCTACCAGTATATTTTTGGACTGTGGGAGGAAACCGGAGCACCCGAAGGAAATCCACTCATCACAGGGAGAATATACAAACTCCACACAGTTAGGGTCATGGTGGGAATCGAACCCATGACCTCAGTGCTGTAAGGTAGTAATGCGATCCATTACACCATCCGTACTGTGTAGGTGAATAGCATCTAACCCTTTTCCAAACAGGGCCCCAATATTGCAAGATCTGACCAAACAGCAACTGATCGTAACACCAGCAGCAACGCCAGCAGACAATCTGCGAGGACAGGTAGGAGAGATCAGCAGTGTGTTTGAAGGGGCTAAAGGTGAAGGTTAGGGGGTCAGCCTAGCAAAGAGATCAATAAGACAGCACAACCTCCACAGTATGCTTCCCAAGCTTAATCAGGCAACACCTACTCTAAGATGAGGGGGAACCAATGTTCTCTTCTGCCCAGGGTACAAAAAGGTCCAGTCACAGCTCAGCATGGCAGGATTTCTGACCACAGAACACAAACCAGCATGTCTTCCATGTATAATCCTTTTAAAGTACAGTATGTGTGCTCACAGTTGACACAAAAATGGGGCTTCCTAGGGTATAATCACTATGGGCCACCAATAAGACCCTTATTCCGTAATTATAGGTGTAATTCATGTACATGAAACAACCAACCGGCCAGCTTATTAATAACAACTGACAGGAGGAGATGACTTATGTTTAATGAAATAAGTAAACGATCTATCTCTTCCTTTCTCAGGCGATTGGCATTCTTATAATCTGTGTATCAGAACTGCGCACATGGCTCCTACAGACCTGTCCACTCAGCAATTCCTCCAGGCATGAAAACGATTCACATCTGCACATTACTGGCGATCCCATTATTACATTTACAGGTCATTACAAGAGAATGGTTACTATAAATTATATCTATGCATGCTATAAAACAACGGGAGACGTTAATGTACAGAATAAATGTGAAATGTTTTACAGTGTCCCACAAAGGGGCGGCACATTTCCTATGTCGAAAATAATCAGGTCCTATTGTGGAATCAAAGTTGTAGCTAGTGGTATATCTGCCGCTAGGCGAATCCGATGTCTTTTTTGCTTTCAGGAATAATGTTCTCCAAGAACACTGTCAAACCCTTCAATGCACAGGATGCGTTTCATTTGCCGGCTGTCGGGATACCGATGTGGGGATCCCAGCAGCCGGAGTACTGGCTCAACAGGGCTATTCCCATTCGTGGACACCCAGAGAATGGGAACAGATCCTGTGGCGAGTGGAGAAAGCCACTCGTAGCGCCCGCCCCACTGCTGGCATCCTGGTGGGCGGGATGCCGCTGTCGGGATTCTGACAGCCGGCATCCAGTCCGCCGGCAAATCCTATGTAAACCCAATGCACTGCTCACTAATTGAGCAATACCCGACAAATTCACATTTCTCAATTCTAACAGGTCTATGTACTAAGCCGTGGAAAGAGATCAAGTGGAGAGAGATAAAGTACCAGCCAATCAGCTCCTACCTGCCATGTTACGGGCTGTGTTTGAAAAAAATGACTGTTAGGAGCTGATTGGCTGGTGCGTTATCTCTCTCCTAGGCTTAGTAAATAGATTCCTTTATCTCCATCTACTTTCTCTCTCTCCAAGGCTTAGTACATAGATCCCTAAATCTCTTCAAGTGGCTAAAAAACAACACAGCACGTTACGCGAGGAGAAATAAGTTATCTGTTTACAGAGCCGTAACAAGAGGCGTGTGTGGCCTGTGCCGCTGCACAGGGTGCAAGGCTGAGGGGGCGGCATGGTCGCTATGGTGACAGAACCTGAAGAAGCATCTGTCACCCGTTTTTGGACAGGTACCCCTCTGCATGGAAAGCTGTGGGGAATAGGACATGCCCGGCAGCCATCTTCCTGTGTTCCCCCCCCCAACACTTGCTGTATGATGTCATATGTCCAGGGTGGATCCCCCCACAAAATGGAGGCCTCCACTGTGTTTACTTTATAGGCCCAATTTAATGACCTCCTCACACCAGCTACAAATGGAAACAAACTCTGTAATAAAACAAGACTGGGAATAAACAGAAAGACAAAGCGGTATGAGGGTGCTACAGGCTGGCACACACAGGCTGGAAATAGAGCACACAGGCTGGAAATGGAGCACACAGGGCTGTTTTCAGGCGGATCACTCCTTTTGCTGATGTAACAGGACATGGTTATGTGAAGGCTCCTTTCATCCAAAAAAAGGGAGTAGCAGCGTAAATACAACTTTTCCTGTCTGAAAGAGAACTCTGTCACCTCCGCCAACAGCTACAAACAGTTTACAGAGTTTATTATGTGCCTACGTTTGGACAACCTGTGCCCATACATGACTTGTGGAACTACAGAATCCAGCATGCCCTGGATAAATAATACCTGAGCCAAAAACATAAACTAACCCGGAACAGCAATCCATGGCAATGACATCCCCCAGCAGTAGTAAGCCTGCATTTGCTATATAAAATATGTTTCATGCTCCCACACTGCTGACCTTTAGTATACCCAGCACCTGACATATAATATCCCTCCAGGTACAATAACATGGTCTCAGTGCTGTACCGCCTGCAGCTCACAGCTGAAATAGGATACATTACATTACATAGAAGCTGCTGCTCCCATAGAGCCTTGTGCTAACGTGACACAGCTCTGGCCTGGGGGACAGTCACACGTGACCATGCTGCAGGTGTCTCAGTGCAGCATCTACCACACCTGCGTTACACCTGCGCCTTGTCTCTGTGGCCCCCACTGATAAATACAGGTTTAGGGAGTGGGGTGATATGTTTATATATACAAAAAAAAAAAAAAAGAGACCTGCACCTCTGCGCCCCCACCTTTACCTGTGTACAAGCAGGTAAGCAGCAGCAACCCCACCCTTACCTGTGTACATGCAGGTAAGCAGCAGTACCCCCACCCTTACCTGTGTACACGCAGGTAGACAGCAACAGCACCCCCACCCTTACCTGTGTACACGCAGTTAGACAGCAACAGCACCCCCACCCTTACCTGTATGCATGCAGGTAGACGGCAACAGCACCCCCACCCTTACCTGAGTACATGCAGGTAGACACAAACAGCAGTCCCAGCAGTGCCATGGTGCAGCATATGATAGCAGGGCAGCCTGTTGCATCCGTCTCCTTCACCTCTGATTAAACCTGAGAGTTCCCTCCTGGCAGTATATAGCACTCCATAGGCACACACACCCCTTCCAGGTATAGAGCAGACTGGGACCTCCAGGGACCCCTAACCATCAGAGGTGCTCAGACACCAAAACACCCAGACTGAAACTTCATCAGTCCCATCCAGAAACCTGCTCCCCCTCCCCCAGTGACTGGCAGCAGAGGGTAACCCTCTGCCCCTCCCAGCACAGAACCACCTCCCTCTCCCTCTGCTGCTCCAACCTGTTCTTGCACAATGTTCAGAGTTCCTGGATTGCAGCCCTAGTCTGTCATAGGTGCAGATCACTGGCTCCCTGTCCAGGTAACAGCAACCACCTGCTGCTAGGGACAGACCTCTGCTTTTCCCACTTCTTCCCTCACACACTGTGGCCTCTGTCCCTACACAATAATCTGTTGCTCCACCATCCCCCTTCCTACTGTCTGTGCTATTTGTGTGCAAGACAAAGGACTGATCAGCCTCAGACTAGTTATTCAGACGGTTTCTGCCTATTATGCGACCCAGGAACAGATTTCCAAGCTTTTTTTTATAACATTGGGGGTAATTCAGAGTTGATCGCAGAAGCAAATTTGTTAGCTGTTGGCCAAAACCATGTGCACTATGGGGGTAATTCCAAGT
This sequence comes from Pseudophryne corroboree, assembly GCF_028390025.1. NCBI lineage: Eukaryota > Metazoa > Chordata > Amphibia > Anura > Myobatrachidae > Pseudophryne > Pseudophryne corroboree. Next base: position 1,023,086,645 of record NC_086445.1, read on the forward strand.
TGATCGCAGCAGGAATTTTGTTAGCAGTTGGGCAAAACCATGTGCACTGCAGGGGAGGCAGATATAACATGTGCAGAAAGAGTTAGATTTGGGTGGGTTATTTTATTTCTGTGCAGGGTAAATACTGGCTGCTTTATTTTTACACTGCAAATTAGATTGCAGATTGAACACACCCCACCCAAATCTAACTCTCTCTGCACATGTTAAATCTGCCTCCCCTGCAGTGCACATGGTTTTGCCCAACTGCTCACAAAATTCCTGCTGCGATCAACTTGGAATTACCCCCTAAAGGTGGGGCAGATGTAACATGTGCAGAGAGAGTTAGATGTGGGTGGGTTATATTGTTTCTGTGCAGGGTAAATACTGGCTGCTTTATTTTTACACTGCAATTTAGATTTCAGTTTGAGCACACCCCACCCAAATCTAACTCTCTCTGCACATGTTACATCTGCATCTCAGTGCACATGGGCCCTCATTCCGAGTTGATCGCTCACTAGCTACTTTTAGCAGTCGTGCAAACGCATAGTCGCCGCCCACGGGGGAGTGTATTTTCGCTTTGAAAGTGTGCGAATGCCTGTGCAGCCGAGCTCTGCAAAAACATTTTGTGCAGTTTCTGAGTGGGTCTGGACTTACTCAGCCCTTGCGATCACTTTAGTGTTTTTGGTCCCGGAATTGGCGTCAGACACCCGCCCTGCAAACGCATGGACACGCCTGCGTTTTCCAAAACACTCCCAGAAAATGGTCAGTTGACACCCACAAACGCCCTCTTCCTGTCAATCTCCTTGCGATCGCCCATGCGAATGGATTCTTCGTTAAATCCATCGCTCAGCAACGATGCGCTTTGTACCCGTATGACGCGCATGCGCATTGTGGTGCATACGCATGCGCAGTAGAGACCTGATCTCTGCACTGCGAAAAACGGCAGCAAGCGATCAACTCGGAATGACCCCCATGGTTTTGCCCAACTGCTAACAAATTTGCTGCTGCAATCAACTCTGAATTAGGTCCATGGGGGGTCATTCCGAGTTGTTCGCTCTGTATTTTTTTCTCGCAACGGAGCGATTAGTCGCTAATGCGCATGCGCAATGTCCGCAGTGCGACTGCGCCAAGTAAATTTGCTATGCAGTTAGGAATTTTACTCACGGCATTACGAGGTTTTTTCTTCGTTCTGGAGATCGGAGTGTGATTGACAGGAAATGGGTGTTTCTGGGCGGAAACTGGCCGTTTTATGGGAGTGTGTGAAAAAACGCTACCGTTTCTGGGAAAAACGCGGGAGTGGCTGGAGAAACAGAGGAGTGTCTGGGCGAACGCTGGGTGTGTTTGTGACGTCAAACCAGGAACGACAAGCACTGAACTGATCGCAGATGCCGAGTAAGTCTGGAGCTACTCAGAAACTGCTAAGAAGTGTCTATTCGCAATTCTGCTAATCTTTCGTTCGCAATTTTGATAAGCTAAGATTCACTCCCAGTAGGCGGCGGCTTAGCGTGTGCAAAGCTGCTAAAAGCTGCTAAAAGCAGCTTGCGAGCGAACAACTCGGAATGACCCCCTTTGTGTAGAAAGTGCAGTTTCTGCATTATTGTATGTCTCGTTCCTATGTACTAAGAGCCTAATGCAGGATATTTCACAGAACTCTCCTACAAAAGACTAATTAACATTGCAGACTGCAGTCCTCATTATTATCAAGGGAGGGCTATGGTCTTACCCCTATGTGCCATGAACCCCTGTTGGTTTAAGCCAATGGGGTCTATTCATGAAGCAGTGAAAAGTGTGGAGAAGTGAGCCAGTGGAGCCCATGGCAACCAATCAGCATTGAAGTAACATTTATAATTTGCATACTATATAACTTCTCCACTGGCTCACTTCTCCACTGTTTTCACTGCTTCATGAATAGACCCAGTGGCGTCACAAGGCGGGTGCGGGGGGTGCGGCCCGCACCCGGGTGTGACACCTGGAGGGGGTGACACCAAATGTCAGCTCCTCCGTAGTGACAGGAGCCAGGTGCTGCAGTGTGAAATTCCGCTACAGCACCCGGCTCCTGTCATAGCAGAGGAGCCGACAGCACACTGAGACCGTCTCTGGGGGAAGCCCAGCATCTCCGGAGATGCTGGGCACGCCCCCAGAGTGACGATACCAGTATCCCCGCGAAGCCACGCCCCCTAGTTGTAAGACCACGCCCCCTTTTTTGCCGCGATCGCGGCAGTACATCAGGGGTGTGCACCGGGTGTCACCACACCTGGTGACGCCTCTGAATAGACCCCTATGTAGTCAGATGGCGGTAGACCATTTCTGTCTACGGAGGCATTTTCGCAGCCTCATCTAGCTCTGTGCGCATTCGCAGTGTCAGATTTTCGAAGATGTAAAGGACTCCTCCGATGTGCCCGGGATGTAACTTGGGGACTGCGGTTATCGCTACCACTGTCCCTGTGAGTTGATTTCTGTATATAGAGGATATTGCTGTTAAAAATTAAGACACAATACAGACCGATAATCTCGGCACTGCATACGCAGGCTCCCAAATCATAGTTTATTCCCAGGAGAACCCAATGGAGTTATACTTTCCAGACAATTCTCATTTCACTTCTGCAGAGCGTCCACTTTATGTATTTGTCTTTATTGCTCTATATTTGTGTCGATTTCCAGTGTTTGCTTCTCCTTGCTGTAGTAGTAATATGCAGATTGCCGTTTACCACCCTTTCCCAGATTCAGGTAACTCCACTGACCGATACGTATATTTTGTAGATAATTATTATTCCATAACACCATATAAGGATAGACGTGGGCTTATATTTAGGCCGCTTCCCGAAGAAGCTTTGTCCAGCGGCATATTTATCAAAGGACAGAAGTATCTCCAGCGATAGCTGGCTACAGTATCGCCTGTTTAATAAGGACAGCGTCAGAAAAGCAAATGTATGGAGATAGGGCCTCATTCCGAGTTGATCGCTCGCTAGCAACTTTTTGCAGCGCTGCAATCAGGTTAAAACTCGGCAAAACTGCGCATGCGTATGCACCGCAATGCGCAGGCGCATCGTACGGGTACAAAGAGGATTGGTGCTGGGCGATGGATTTAACGAAGAATCCATTCGCACAGCCGATCGCAAGGTGATTGACAGAAAGAGGGCGTTTATGGGTGTCAACTGACCGTTTTCTGGGAGTGTTTGGGAAAATTTGTACCGCTCGGCTGCAAAAGTGTTTGCAGACTTGCAAAGCGAAAATACACTACCCCATAGGCGATGACTATCTGATCGCAGCGCTGCAAAAAGTCGCTAGCGAGCGATCAACTCGGAATGAGGCCCATAGTGAGGGACTGTAGAAAGTAGAAAACTGCTCGTTTGTGAGGTTATGTGCCTGAATTTGCTGGCCGATATGGATTGGGATCAGGTGCATGAATTATAAAATAAACAAATGTAAAAAAGGGGTGACCGTTACATTTACATTTTACAGTTGACATGCACCTTATTATTTTAAGTGTGCAATGATTTTCAATTTATCATCATGATTATTATTATTATTATTATTATTATATATTTATATGGTGCCGCAAAGTGTATGCAACATCGTACAAGAATTATAATAAGATAAATAACAATACAAAAGTAGTAGAAATGCAAAAAAAAGATAAAACAGACATAAATGAGAACATACACAATACTGGGGAAAATGCAACAAAATGAGATATAATTCTTAGGAACAGCAATCCATAATTTAAGAAACAAAAATGTCTTCCAATCTCTTAATTGCAGGTAACACTAATCTGGTATTAGAGGTCGGATCACAGGGCTGTAACTAAGGCGGTGTGGCCGGTGCCCCTGCACAGAGCGCAGATGCTCTGCTAGTGAAACCAGCCACTACAATCTGTTGAGCACCCGATGTGAAGTATAGTACTAATATACAACTCAGCGCAGGCGCCTGGCTCTTTATGTGTGCAGTGAGCCGTCCTGGCTGTGCTGAGTGAGCCTTGCCTCCCCCAACCCCCGCAGTCTGAAGGAAGAGACATGAAGACATCTATCCAGGGGTGGTATTCATGTGACCGCCGGTCAGCTGACCGACAGTCACATGACCTCCTCCACCAGCCCGACGGGTCACTATCCTGATGGTCGGCATGCCGACCAACAGGGACTATTTCCACTTGTGGGTGTCCACGACACCCACAGAGTGGGAATAGAACCTGTGGCGACCGCAGGTCGCCACCGAGCCCGCAGCGTGGCGAGCGCAGCCAGCCCGCAAGGGGCTTGCTGCACTCGCCCCTCCCCGCCGGCATCCCGGCGTCGGTATGCTGCCGGGATCCCGGCGTCGGTAAGCTGACCGGCGGTCAGGAGACCACCGGTCAGCCGTACTACACCCCTATCCAGAGTGACTCCTGCCGGGCATGATGAACTGAAAATATAAGCATCATAGCAGCTCCCTTGGGGGGGAGGAGGGGGGAGTACGATGATGAGGAGGAATGTAGAGGATGAATGATGATGACGAGGAGGAGAAATGAGGAGGTATGATGATGAGGAGGAGGATTAATGAGGGGAAATGATGATTAGGAATGTGGAGAAGGAATGATAATGAATGAGGAAGGAGTGTGGATGAGGAATGAGGAGTAGGTGCTTTACTGTGGTGTAATGTGTTGGCTCTACTGTGGTGTAATATGTATAAGGGGTACTACTGTGTGGCGTAATGTGGATAAGGGAATCTACTGTGTGGTGTAAAGTGTATAAGGGGCTTTGTGTGTGGCATAACATGTATAAGGGGTTCTACTGTGGTGTAATGTGTATAAGGGGTTCTACTGTGTAGTATAACATGTATAATAGGTAGTAATGTGTGATGTAATGTGTATAAGGGGCTCTACTGTGTGGCGTAACATGTATAAGGGGCACTACTGTGTGGCATAACGTGTATGCGTCTCTACTATGTGGGGCAATGTGTATAAGTTGATCTACTGTGTGGCATTATGTGTATAAGGGACTCTACTGTGTGGCATAACATGTATAAGGAGCACTACTGTGTGGAATAACGTGTATAAAGGGCTCTACTATTTGGCGTAATGTGAATAAGGGGTACCACTGTGTGGCGTAACGTGTATAGGGGGCTGTACTGTGTGTCGTAACATGTATAATGGGTATTGCTGTGTGGCATAACATGTATAAGGGGCTCTACTGTCGTGTGTCGTGATCATGTCCCTACTTAGTCTCCTCTTTTCCAATGTGAACATGCCTAGCCTTGCAAGCCTTTCCTCGTATTCCAGCGTTTCCATCCCCTTAATTAGTTTGGTCGCCCGCCTCTGAACCTTTCTAGATCCAGGATATCCTTTTTGTAGTATGGTGCCCAAAATTGTACACAGTATTCGAGATGTGGCCTCACTAGTGATTTATATAATGGGAGTATGACACTCTCGTCCCTTGCATCAATTCCCCGCTTTATACATGCTAATACCTCGTTAGCCTTCTTTGCTGCAATCCTACTTTGGTTACTGCTACTTAGTTTGCTATCTATGAGGACACCTAAGTCCTTTTCCAGTACAGAATCCCCTAATGTTAGCCCATTTAGTATGTAGGTGTTATTTTTGTTCTTTCTACCACAGTGCATTACCTTACACTTGTCTGTATTGAAGCTCATTCTCTATTTTGCTACCCATGCTTCCAGTTTAACTAAGTGGTTCTGGAAAGACTCAGCATCCCCCTCCGTATTTATAACTTTACACAGTTTAGTATCGTCTGCAAAAATTGACACCATGCTCTCTAGATCTACTGCTAGATCATTAATGAAAATGTTGAACAATAGTGGTCCTAGTACAGAACCTTGCGGCACACCACTTAGTACTTCAGTCCAATTTGAAAAAGTTCCATTTACCACAACGCGCTGCTCCCTATTATCTAACCAATTTCTGACCCAAGTGCATATTGTACTCCCTAGCCCTAGTTCTTGTAACTTATAAATAAGTCTCATGTGTGGTACTGTGGTGAAAGCTTTAGCAAAGTCTAAAAAGATTACATCCACCTCTTTACCCTGATCAAGGTTCGCACTAACTGTTTCATAAAAGCCTAGTAAGTTAGTTTGACATGACCTATCCTTCACAAATCCATGTTGGTTCCTATTAATAGCCTTATTGGCTTCAAGGAACTTCTGTGTACTGTCCTTTAGAATACCTTCCAGTATTTTCCCCACTATAGATGTAAGACTAACTGGTCTATAATTACCCTGTTCAGCTTTACTTCCCTTTTTGAATATCGGCACTACTTACGCTATATGCCAATCTTTGGGAACCATGCCTGATATAAGTGAGTCACTGAAGATCAATAATAGTGGTCTTGCTAGTTCAGAGTGAAGCTCCATGAGAACCCTTGGGTGAATTCCGTTGGGACCAGGTGACTTATTAATCTTAATTTTTTTTAATTGGTCACAGACTACCGCCTCACTTAAATAAGCACTTAGCAGTGGGACATTATCTTTGTTGAAATTGTGTGTTAATCCCTGCATCTGGTCCTCTCTTGTGAAGACCGATGAGAAAAACTCATTTAATTTGTCCGCTATGTCACTATCGTTTTTTGACTAAGACTCCCAGCTTGTCCTTTAAAGGGTCTATACCAGTAGTTCCCAAACTGTGTGCCTAGGCACCCTGGGGTGCCTCAGGACACTTGCAGGGGTGCCTTGGATTGGTGGTCCAGGACAAATGTAAATTATTTATGATCAGTGTAATAGGCAAAACCAGTGCTGGTAGCTGCCAATCAGACAATATGTGGACAAACAGAAGCAAATCCTGTCCCACACCACACAATTGAACCTAAGGATGACATATAAACACAATTTACTTTATTTAATATTTATTCTAAATCTCTCAATAAAAAAGTTTTGGCATAGGGGTGCCATGAAAACAATTCTGATACTCTAGAGCGCCGTTATTCAAAAAAGTTTGGGAACCACTGGTCTATACTCTCCTTTTTTAAATCTTTTGCTGTTGATATATTTAAAAAAAAATGGGGTTTGATTTGCTTTTAGTTTCTACTTTAGCCGCTCGTATTTCTTTTTTGCATATTTTGTTACAATCCTTATATTGCTGGAATGATACCGCATTCCCGTCTGATTTGTATTTTTTGAATGCTCGCCTCTTTTTGCCCATTAGTTCCTTAATATTTTTGTTAAGCCACATTGGTTTGGAATTTTTAGTCCTTTGTTTGCTGCCCATGGGAATAAATTTGCTGCCCATGGGAATAAATTTGCGAGTGATTTTAATCCCTCCCATTTCTCCGTAGTATTTTGTCCTTGAAACAAAATGTCCCATTCATAAGGGGTACTACTGTGTGGTGTACCATGTATAAGGGGCTCTACTGTGTGGCGTAACATGTATAAGAGGCTTTGCTGTTTGGCATAATATGTATTAGGGGTTCTACTATTATGTAATGTGTATATGGGGCTTTACTGTGTGGCATAACATGTATAAGGGATACTACTGTGTGGTGTAACATGTATAAGGGGTACTACTGTGTGGTGTAACGTTTATAAGGGACTCTACTATTTAGCGTAATGTGTTTAAGGGGCTCTACTGTGTGGCGTAATGTGTACAAAGCCACATCCCTTTTACAAATATGGGGGGCACAAATTCTCTTTTTGTCACAGAGCACAAAATTGTCTAGTTACAGCTCTGTTGGAACATCAGCAGTCCTCTGTGAGGTCAGGAACCCGCAAAGAGTCACCGCTGCCTTTGACGTCAGTCAGACCAGCTCCCTACCAAACTACTGTAAAGTGTTGCCCATTCCCAGACATGAAGCTATTACTGTTACGGGAGCTGTTTGAATGGAAATGACTTTGCAATAATTGCTGTCATAAAAAAAACTTGACAATTCTTTTATGTTTCGCTCAGTTGTTAAGTGGTATAAAGAGCTTTATTTTTCTTGATCCAAATTGAGTGGAACACTTGGACGGAATTAATATGAAAGCTGCGCATTAGACAGAATGTCAGCATTAATGTACTAACCAGCTACAGTGATATTACATACAGGCTGAGCCTCATTGTTGAACTGTCTGTAGTCTCATTTTCCAAGATCTGATTATCAAAGATGGTAAAACGTGATTGGCCGAATGATTACCACTTGGTTATATAGACAAATTCTGTCCATACTGTCACGGTCCGGCGGATCGGGTTCCGGGACCAGCGGTATTTACCTGTCCGGATGCTCTGGCGCGGTCCCTCCGGTGGGGGTGCGGGCTGCTGGCGAGGGGCACAACTTGCAGGCATGTCTGGGAGGAGAGGTCTCAGAGGCAGCAGCAAACGTTTGTGCAGCTTCCAGCTGCAGAGGTCCGGGATGGGCGTCGCCGCCTTGGAAGGGTCAGCTAATCTAAAACACTCAGTCACCTGCAAGGTTTGCAAAACCAATGGGAAACAGTCTGCAGGTATAAATCTAGGGATTTCTGGATAAGCAAATTGCCAGTGCAACGTCTCTCACACAGCCTTGTGTGTGCTAGTTCCCTGTGCTCCACAGCATTGCTTCTAAAGCATCCTGTTTCCTGAGTTCTCACCTGGATTGCTGGATCTACACCCGGTTATTTCTCCTCGCATGCTGACCTCTCCGAGTCACCATCCCTCTCAGCGAGTCTCAGTTACCCCAGTCTACAGTCTTCCTATCCGGGTTTCCGCCAGACGTTCGTCCACAGACGTACAGGTCCTGCCGACGCAACCGCTCTAACAAGTAAACAGCTAGGGCACCTGTGGAACCTCCTTTAAAGATCTATGAAAAAGACTTTCATTCAGCCTGCTCGGCTAATCCTGCCTAAAGTCACCGATACCAAACCGCAAGCCACAATTCCGGATTCACAAAACCCAGTCCCCATGACAGTTTGCACTGGCCATATGGATCCGGAGGGTGCTCATGGTTCCGGTACGGATTTTCTGCAGGGCATAGCAGCTCGTCTGGAGAGTCTAGAGGAATCCCAGCGCCAATTAGCTCAATTTATTCAGAGGATGGCTACCCGCCAGGATTCCATGCAAGCCGACATTGCTCATGTCGCCACTGATCGACCCCCGGAGACTCAGCAAGTGCCGACCGCTCCAGTTCCTATGGTAGCTTCCCCTTCATCCCTGCGAATACCGACGCCCACCAAATTCGACGGGAACCCGAAGATGTGCCGCGGGTTCTTAAACCAGTGTGAGATTCATTTCTCTTTACAGCCCTTTAACTTCCCATCACAGAAGGCAAAGGTAGCATATATTGTCTCCCTCCTGGCCAGTCAAGCCCTGAATTGGGTGTCACCCCTGTGGGAGAGAGCTGATTCTCTACTTGACAAATATGATGAATTCATCACTACCTTCCGAAAAATTTTCGATGAGCCCGGAAGAACCACGTTGGCATCAATCGAGATAATGCGCCTCCGGCAGGGAAACCGGTCTGTGGGACAGTATGTAGTACAATTCCAGACCTATGCTTCAGAATTACGGTGTAATGAGGAGGCACTAGTATCGGCCTTCTGGAAAGGTCTGTCTGACAAAATCAAGGACGAGTTGGCTACCCGGGACCTTCCGCCCAAATTAGACGACTTGATTTCCCTTTGTACTAAGATTGACCTTCGTTTTAGAGAGCGCCAGTTAGAGAAGAATCGTGGGGAGCGCCCAAGGTTCCGTCCTCCTCTGCCTTCTTCCTCGAGTGTGTCAGCTGAAGCATCCCAGGATGAGTCTATGCAGATCAATAGGGCTCGCCTCTCGCCAGAGGAGCGTCAGAGAAGGTGCAGGGAGAACTTGTGCCTATACTGCGGAGGTTCAGGACATTCGGTAGCCTCTTGCACCCAGCGTCCGGAAAAATAGCGCTCCTAACCAGAAGAGGAGACATTAGGTTAGGAGTGGTGACATCGTCTCCATCTCGTTCTGAGCCTGTCCTAGAGGTTTCTTTGGGCCTGCCACAGGGTTCTAAAGGGTTTTTCTCTCTCCTAGATTTGGGAGCTGCTGAAAACTTTATCACGGCAGATGTGGTACAGTTGAGCTTTCCCGACCAACTGCCCTTTCTGCTGTAGATAGAAGTCGAATCTGCAGTGGAGTAGTTACCCACCAGACTCTTCCCCTTCAGCTATGTATAGGAGCTCTCCATAAGGAGTTACTTAATTTCTTAGTCATTCCAATAGCTACTCATGAAATAGTTTTTGGACTTCCTTGGCTCCAGAAGCACAACCCAAGAATCGATTGGGTGAATATGCAAATTTTGGCCTGGGAGAGTCGTGTGCTCAAAATTGTCTTACCGGTGTTAAACATGTGAATAAAAGCCAACTGGAGATCCTACCGCACATTCCGTCTCTGTATTCCTCCTTTTCTGATGTCTTCAGCAAACAGGCAGCAGAAGTCTTACCACCCCACAGACCCTGGGACTGCCCTATTGACCTGATTCCATGAAAGATTCCTCCTAGAGGGCGAATCTATCCTCTCTCGGCCCCTGAGACAGACTCCAGGGCCAGTATTTACTAAAAAATCGAGTTTGTACGATTTGTGTTTTTTTTTCTAAGTCCCAATCCGGGAATTCACTAAGCACCAATCTCGGCAGTGTTTGGACTATTCGTAATGGTTTGAATGACAACGTTCACAAATACGAATGAATAGACCATCGGTCAAACGCAGCTGTTATTACATAGAATACGGGGATTTACTATTCATTCGTATTTGGGTGTTAGTCTCTGAGTGCTCAAATGCGGTCGTATTTTTTTGCGATTCGTTAAAAAAAGCGGCAAAAAAATAGACCTGCTTTTTTCAGTCGTGTTTACATGTGTTGCAAATAAAAAATCACTCACACCTGAATTAGGATGCCTATAAAAGGATGTTAGGCCCATTTCAATACACCTACATTCAGAAATGGCAGCAGGACTGTGGGCCAGTGATCTTTTGTGTGCTGTGGGATTCCTCAGACTCAGACATCAGCCTGTAAGTAACCAGGGCCAAGAAACTGAACATGGTCAGCAGGTTGTACAGGTTCCGCGGAGGCTGCGCAGGCCTCGTTTTTTTAGGGGGCGTTTAAACTTGAACGCATTGTCCGATGATAAGGTCATACAGATGTTCCGTCTAAATCGTAACAACATTTTCCGTCTGTATGACCTTGTCAAACTGGGCCTAGACCCTGAGACAGCACGCTCTCGCTCTGTCTCAGGCCTGCACAAACTCCTGGCTGTGTTGCACTTTATGGCTACTGGCAGCTTTCAGGCTGTGTCTGGGGATGTCATAGGAATCTCACAGCCCTCATTTTCCAGAATCTTAACCCAGGTGATGTATACCTAACTACCTCTTCTGTTTTGTGTTTGTTTTAATTTCTTGGTGGCCAGTTCTGTCCTAAAATCTCATGTTTATTGTTCTTTAAAATATACACACAGGTGTTGGCTGTTTTGCAGCCCCACATCGAGGCCTCAATCTGCTTCCCTACCCGGGAGTCTCAGTGGCATGCCGTCATGGTAGATTTCTATGAGCTGGCTGGCATGCCCAATGTGCTTGGAGCCATAGATTGCACACACATTCAGCTGAGACCACCTAGGGGCAGGCAGCACATATATACAAACCGCCATTTCGAACACTCCACAAATGTGCAGGTGGTTTGTGATGCAAATCTCAAAATAATGAGTGTTGTTGCTGGTTACCCTGGGGGCTGCCATGACTCCTTCATCCTCAGTCAGTCATCCCTCTTTGATAAGTTTGAGGACGGACAAATGCCAGATGGATGGCTGCTGGGTATGTAATTTGATATCTGTAGGCCTGCGTATACTTTGTCCAAAGACAGGTGCAGATGTATTAACCTGTAGAAGGCATAAGGAAGTGAGAAACCAGTGATATGTGCAAGGTGATAAAGGCACCAGCCAATCAGCTCCAATATGTAAATGAACATTTAGGAACAGATTGTCTGCTGCCTTTATTACCTTGCACATATCACTGGTTTTTCACTTCCTTATGCCTTCTACAGGTTAATACATCTGCTCCACAGTGTGTTACTTATGTGTTGCTGTATCTTAACATGAATCACCTTACTATATCTGTCTTTTAGGTGATGGAGGATATGGCTGTTTCTCTTGGCTTCTAACTCCATTGTCCCGACCTGATACCCCTGCTGAACACAATTACAATCATGCACATTAGTCCACGCGGAATGTGATAGAAAGATGTTTTGGTGTGCTGAAATCTAGGTTTCGGTGTCTGGATAAGTCTGGTGGCCTTTTGTTGTATAGTCCCTCCAAGGTGACTCAAATTGTGTTCTGCTGCTGCTTTCTTCATAACATGTGTTTGCAACAACATCTGCCACATGTTGACGAGGAGGAGGAAGAAAGCAGCCAGCAAGCAGAGGAATTAGAGACATCTGGTGATACTTGGAGTACAGATGTAGGGAGGCAGGTTAGGCAAGAGATCATCAATCGCTATTTCTAAGGTAAGTTTGGTTTGCTTATTTCATTTGTTGTGTAATCATAAATAGATGTTTTGTTTTTTTTCACCAAAACCATTACTCAGAATGTGTCTGTCTCCTTGACACATACAAACATACCCTCGCTTTATGAAAAACAAATGTTGCATGTGTCTTGTGTGTATTTTTAAACTCAAAACAACAGATTATGAGTGGCATGCATTAAGTCTGGAGAAGTGATCGTAAACTTGCAGTGCTAATTTCTTACAAGCCCACATAATCCATTTAGTATTTAACTTTATCATTGTGTGTAACGTCCTAATGCACAGGTTCACAAATTCGGCCCGCAGGACCACACACAGTGCATGTTTTTCACGTAACCCAGTAGAAGCACAGGTGTATGAATTTCTCACACACATATGTTAAAAGGTTCACAGGTGGAGCTAATTATGTCACTTGTGATTCTGTGAGGAGACCTGCAAAACATGCACTGTGTGTGTTTCTGAGGGCCGAGTTTAAGAACCTGTGTTCCCAAAAAACACTCCTCAACATATAATATGTGAGCCTTGAGGAATACATGTGTCCCTATGTGAGATGCACCATCATATTTAAGACACACAAACTTACTGTAATCAGGAATAATTTATTTCCTAATGTTTGATGCTGTAAACTTTATGATGATGTGTAAGTAAATACACAGTTTGCCACACATATACGTTATTAAACACATTCTTTGATTTTTGTAGTAAAAGTACATATTTGTTTGTTTCAGCATCATGTGTAAAAACATTCTTACTAATTTTTAACACACACAAACATGTCCCAATAATACTGACATTCATTTTGGCAATGTTTTTACAACAAAACAAAGCCAACATATTACAAGCTTTTTACGCAACTCAATTGTGTTATTCTTGTAATGTTGTATAGAGAAGAAAGCGAAAATATGTATCAATAACATTGTAATTTGGATTGTCTGCAGGAAAAGAGAATGATTGGAATCTAGAAAGAGTAATGATTAGAAAAAAATCAAGTGGTCAGTTTACTTCCTCCTAAAGACATACTGCCTGGCTGGCAATTATTGTGTCTGCAGGAAAAGAGAATGATTGGAATCTAGAAAGAGTAATGATTAGAAAAAAATCAAGTGGTCAGTTTACTTTCTGCTAACATGTATGTGTGGCTCCATCAACATTTCCCTCCTCCAATACCTAAAAAAAATGGTAAAGAATAAATGTGCGTACATTTTTTTTGTTTTTGTTTGTACCACTTATAATTAATGATGTTGTAAAAAGTGTCAAGGAGCTAAGTGTTCTATATTTTTAAAAAAAAATACACTTACTAACTATTTTGAGTTACTTATCACAAATGTCTAACTTGTTATTTTTTCACGTTTTTTTGGGTGGCTGCTTGTCCTGCCCTTTGCCTTTAGCACTGTCATGTTGTCGTGCTCTGGTGGAGCGTCTTGGTGGTGATGAGCCTGGCGTGATATTTGGAGTAGTCGTACCAGAACTGCTGCTTGTTTGCTGTTGGTGCATGCATCTGAGTGTTTCATTCAGGTTAGTGAGGGTGGCATTGAGTTCACGTGTAGCAGCATTTTGATTGTCTGCTATTCGGAATAAACTTTTATTAATCTTTTGATTGTTTTGAAAAATGCTCATATAACTTTGTTGTTGTCTGTGCTGTTCTTCCATTATGCGCTGTAAGTTACCCATGACCTGTGTAATGTCTGTACGCATGAGTTCCATGGTATTGCCTATTCTGGTTGTTTGTTCATTTTGTCTACTCAGATTTCTTGATATTCTTCTGAGGTGAGATGGTAGGCTTGCAAACATTTGTGTCTGCTTACGCAGACAATCTTCATTAGTGGCCTGCTGTCTAGCCCAAATAGACCAAAACACCTGATCAGGGCCTTGTGTTCCTGGTGTTGTTGGGCTGTGTTGTGGTGGTGGTGTGCTTTGCTGTGGTGGTGTACTCACAGGTGCTGGGGGGCTAATTCCTTGCATTAATGGCTGCATTTCTAAGATGTTTGTCTCCTCCATGTCACTGTGTTGCTGTTGTTGCAGAGGGATGCTGTTCCCAGGACTCGAAGCTGAAATGTTAAACAAATCTCCGTTAGCTATCCATATGTTTCATAAATGTAAACAAATCACTACACATGGAACACATGTCATTCACTGTTGCTTACAACTATTCTGCCTAGCAACATCATCACTCATAGCTTAAATACATACATATGCCTGTTTGTGGCAAATGTGTCTGGTTACTTAATTGTGAAAGCAAACACTTTAATTTTATTGTAGCTCACATACTCCACCATAAAAAAACACATTGGAATACATAATGTGTAACCTTATAGCTTTGTTCAAACAAACATAGTAATGTTTTTAGATGTATTTTGCATGTTACCTCAAACACACATGTTAAATTTTGAAAAACAACCTTACTTTTTGCATAAAAACCAACATGCTTTTTTGTTGCAGCATCTTACACACAATGTCATACTGTATCGCTCAAGTGGACATACATATCTTTACTGGATGTGGACAAGGCCATTTAGGTTGGATTCCATTTCTGCTTTTACTTACTGCGGTAAGTATTTAAGTTTTTGATGTGTTTTGACTTAATGCGGTTATGAAATTTTTGGATTATGTTCTGATTTGTTTTACATTTTTTTCAGTTTG
The DNA here is from genome assembly GCF_028390025.1 of Pseudophryne corroboree. Lineage (NCBI taxonomy): Eukaryota > Metazoa > Chordata > Amphibia > Anura > Myobatrachidae > Pseudophryne > Pseudophryne corroboree. Next base: position 1,023,101,661 of record NC_086445.1, read on the forward strand.
ATACTCACAATCAAGATGAGGGGAGTGTGGATGACGTCTTGGAGGTGTGTCCAAAATTTGGAGTGGGGGTACAGAACATACGGACGATAATCTTCGTGGCGGGGTAGCCTGCTGTGTTTGGGCCGGGACATACGACCTTGCTTTCTTTTCGGCCACAGGTTTTTTGTGGTGATGTCTTTCAGAAGTGCCACTTCTGCTGCTCCATACTTCTTTTGATGGACCTTTTATTGAAAGTGCAATTTTGTTATGGCCATTCCTTTACAAGCATACCCTATACTACAATGGACTCTTTACCTGCTTCCGCAGCGTCATCATCATCAGATGTGATAGGAGTTACTGGCCGATGAGTAGTACTGCTTTTTTCTAACACTGTAAAAAAAATTTAGCATGCTATTGTGTATCCATCCACCCATTATGCTTATAAACATTTATTCTTTAAGAAATGCTTGGTTTTTATTTATAAAAAACATAAGGACCGGAAATACAAAAATAAAAAAAAATAAAAAGAAAAACATTGACCAAAACACATATGCACTATGGCAACATCAACACAGGAAAACATGTCCAGGACACTGACATAGGCCACAAGTTAAAGAAAAAAAAAACACATCTTAATTTTGTATTGAAAGGATAAATATTACAGATGCAATATATAAATTGCTCTGTGATGTGGCACTCCAAAGACACATTACCACTATATGAGCCAAAACAAAATGTAGCAATTTTTCCCAAAAATTACACTGCAGTGTGGTGTCACGGTACAAATACAAGCAAAAAAAAAAAAAAAGTGTTAATTTAAATTAAAAAATAACATTATCTAATAATGACACTACACATGTAAGTGGTTTCAAAACCACTTTCCAGTACTCCAGCCTCTAACTGTCAGGTCCGGGTGTTTTTGTGAATCCGTTAACCTGGAACCAACCTCAGGTGTAGGTGCTGGGGTATGAAGAAAACAGGGAGGACGAAGGAAGTTCCGTTTCATATATTTATTAAAGTAACAATTCGGTAAGGAGTTAAATGACTAGTTGTTAATCATCATTATACTGAAGTATTGCAGGAATGACAGAAATAATATGCAAGAGAAAACTCAGAAATAAATAAAAGAAATGTTCATGGAAACATATGCAAAAACAAGCTGAAGAATAAATGTTGAATTGTCCAAATATAAACAGGCTTTGATGCTGAACTGCAGATTGTGTTTAACTGGTTAATGCAGACATGGAGAATTAACTGTAAGAATTTGCAATGGAGTTTTAAGAGTTAACTGAGAGACTGTGAAGAATTATCCTTGTAATGACAACATAGAAAAAGTACTGAATTGGGTTACTTGCGGGTTCCGGAGATCACTGTGAAACTGTAGTAGATGGCAAGGTGATGAATGGGTTAAATGCAGAGTTGAACAAACGAACAGCTGAGGGAATTGGAATCCTCCAGACTTTGTATGATAGGCAGACAGACAGGGTAACCTCATGCAGGACACTGGGAATCCGAGTATTTCCAATAGGTGTGCAATTGACTGATAGCACAATGGAGAGCCGGTAGATCTTTGGCAGTGAAGGCTGCAAAACGGACCTCTGGGAACGGAGGCGATATCTGGACCACGGGAATCACACAGGAATGCACGGAGAGAGTTCAGAGCTAGAGCACAGCTTTGATACAACAAAGCACTGGCCCAGAGTGACATAATCCCAGCCTACTTAAAGGCAGCACAAGCACGAGATTGGCTTACACCTGCCCACAGGTGTTTTCACAAGTGCTCAGTATTAGCTATTTGGTCTCCAACATGGCCACCTCCTATACAGCAGACACACCGCAGTGCCTTAGGCCATTTGGTCCCCGCACTCACAGTTCCCAGACTCTGCATTACCTGTGCCATTGATCACGCCGTGTCCCCACACGGGCGCACAGCACCGCGAGCAACCGCACTGGCAACGGATGAACCCCAGAACCCACAAAGGTGAGAGACCGGTTCGTGACAGTACCCCCTCTTCTACAGGTGGTCTCCGAACACCTTTGAACCTTGTCAGGATTTTTGGAGAAGTATTTCTGTACCAGTCTTGGAGCATGAACATCTTCAGAGAAAACCCAGGATCTCTCCTCCGGGCCGTAACCCTTCCAGTCGACCAGAAACTGTAAACGTCCATATCGGGAACGTGAGTCCACAATCTCTTTAACTTCAAATTCCTCATTCTGCAAAGAGTGAACTTTAGGAGATTTGGACTGGGTAGTACGGAACTTATTGAGAATCAAAGGCTTCAGTAAAGATGTATGAAAGGCGTTAGGAATTCTCAAAGACGGAGGCAGCTTGACTTTGTATGACACAGGGTTGAGTACCTTTACAATGGAAAATGGACCAATAAACCTGGGAGCAAATTTCTTAGAAGGAACTTTGAACTTGAGATTGCGCGTAGAAATCCAAACTTGGTCTCCCACTTTGTAATTCGGTACAGCTTTACGTTTTCTATCTGCAAAAGATTTATAACGAGCGGAAGTTTTGACCAAGGACTTACGTACACAACTCCAGATGCTAGATAGACGTTGAAGCTCTTGATCTGCCGCTGGGACCTCTAGGGCTGGCAATGGATGAAACTCTGGCACACGAGGATGAAAGCCGAAGTTAATATAAAAGGGCGTAGATTCTGAAGATGAATGGAAGAGATTATTATGAGCAAATTCTGCCAATGGAAGGTAGTCAACCCAGTCATCCTGTGAGGACGATATATATAGCCGGAGAAATGTTTCAAGGTCTTGGTTGACTCACTCAGTTTGTCCATCTGTCTGAGGATGATATGCAGAAGAAAAGTTCAACTTGACATTTAAAGATGAACAAAGCGACCTCCAAAACTTGGCCACAAACTGTGTTCCCCGATCAGAAACAATTTCTCGAGGAAGGCCATGCAACTTGAAGATTTCAGAGATGAACAATCTGGCTAGTAAAGGGGCAGATGGTAACCCAGTTAATGGAATGAAATGTGCCATTTTCGAAAATCGATCCACTATCACCCAAATGGTATTTCGCCCTTTTGATGGAGGTAGATCGGTCACGAAATCCATTGAGATATGAGTCCATGGTTGTTTGGGTATGGATAGTGGATGTAACAAACCTGGTGGAGAACTTCTTGGACTCTTATGTTGGGCACATTTAGGACATGCTGCTATAAACTCTTGGACATCGGCTTTGAGACGTGGCCACCAATAAGACTGTTGAATAAACTTGAGAGTCTTTAGAACCCCAGGATGACCCATGAAGGAAGAGGAGTGAGCCCAGGTAAGCAGCCGTTTTCGAAGACTTGTGGCGACAAAGGTCTTGCCAGGCGGAGGAACTGGAGAGGTTCGAGTCATTAAAAAGGACCTAGGATTCACAATGGCTTGATTCGTGGTAGCATCATTTAATTCAGAAGAAGCAAAGGACCGGGAAAGGGCATCTGCCTTTTTGTTCTGAGACCCTGGACGATAGGTGAGTTTGAAATCAAATCGTGAGAAGAAAAGCGCCCATCGAGCTTGTCGTGGATTCAAACACTGAGCTGACTGCAGATACAGAAGATTCTTATGATCAGTATAAACTGTAATGCGATGTTGAGCTCCTTCTAGAAGGTATCTCCACTCCTCAAATGCCAACTTGATGGCAAGTAACTTGCTCACCGATTGCATAATTACGTTCTGCCGGGAGGAACTTACGGGAGAAATATCCGCAGGGATGGACCTTTTTATCTTCAAAGACTTGTGACAACACAGCTCCTACTGCTTCTGTAGATGCATCCACCTCTAGTAGAAAGGGACGATTCAGATCAGGCTGTCGAAGAATGGGGGCTGACACAAAGGCTTGCTTTAAATCAGAGAAGGCTTTGATTGCTTCTGAAGACCAGTTCGTAGGATTTGCTCCCTTACGAGTTAGGGCTGTGATGGGAGCAGCTAACGTAGAATAATTCTTAATGAATCTCCTATAGAAATTAGCAAAGCCGAGAAATCGCTGAATCCCCTTGAGAGTTGTAGGAGTGGACCAATCTCGGATAGCTTGTACCTTACCGGGATCCATACATAGCTCTGATCCAGAAATGATGTAACCAAGGAACGGTATGGAAGATACTTCAAAAGTGCACTTCTCTAACTTACAATAAAGTTGATTTTTCCTCAGACGTGTCAGTACCTCTTTAACTTGGTGACGGTGAGACTTTATATCCCTAGAGAATATTAGGATATCATCCAGGTACACTACTAGACACTTGTAGAGAAGATCACGAAAAAGTTCATTCACATAGCTTTGAAAAACTGCAGGTGCATTACAAAGACCGAAAGGCATTACAAGGTATTCGTAATGCCCATCCCGGGTATTAAAAGCAGTTTTCCACTCGTCCCCTTCTCGGATGCGGATTAAATTGTAGGCCCCTCGGAGATCCAGTTTTGTAAACACAGTAGCTCCTTTTACCCGGTCAAATAATTCTGGAATTAAGGGTAATGGATACTTGTTTTTCACAGTGATCTCATTGAGTCCACGGTAATCTATGCATGGTCGTAACCCACCGTCCTTCTTCTTAACGAAAAAGAATCCGGCTCCTGCAGGTGAAGAAGATGGTCTGATAAATCCTTTGGTTAGATTTTCTTGTATATAATCAGACATAGCTTGCGTCTCTGGGATGGATAGCGGATAAATTCGTCCCCTAGGAGGTGTTTTACCCGGAACCAGGACAATTGGGCAGTCCCATTCGCGATGAGGAGGTAGAGAGTCTGCTGCTTGTTTACTGAAAACATCCGCAAAGGATTGATACACCGGAGGTAGGTCGGGAAGGCTGATTGACCGGAGAGGTACAATTGAGGCTAAACAGTCCTTGGTACAAGATTTACCCCATGAAAGGACTTCCATGGTTTGCCAATTAAGTTGAGGGTTATGTTTCTGCAGCCAAGGTAAACCAAGTATCACATCTTGAGAGGCTTTGGGAATCACGTAGAAGGAGAGGTATTCGGAATGGAGCACACCAACTTTCATCTTGAGACATACGGTTCGATGAGTAATTATACCATCTGGAATTCGACTTCCATCCACTGCTGTAACGGCAACTGCTGCTTCCAGAGGCATGGTTTGAACTTTAGACCGCATGACAAAGGCTGAGGAGATGAAGTTCTCGGCTGCCCCAGAATCTAGGAGAGCTGAAACTTTCACTGTAGAACTTGGAACTTCTAATTGAATAGACAAAGTCGGCTCTTCCCCAGAACGTGATTCTAGAGTAACTCCTAGCTTAACCTCTCTTGAATAAGCTAGGAGCGAGAGTTTCCCGGTCGGAGTTTGCAGAATTTAACTAAGTGTTCAGAGGACCCACAGTACATGCAGAGGTTACCCTGTCGACGACGAAGTCGTTCCTCTTCTGTGAGGCGAGAGCGCCCAATCTGCATAGGTTCGTCTGTCGTTACCGGAGACTGTGATGAAGAATCTTGTCGAGGCCTAGGATGATAACGTGGACTGGATCGCTCTGCCCTGGATTTCTCTAAACATCGCTCCCTGTAGCGTAGGTCAAGTTTGTTACAGAGAGAAATCAATTCATCCAGTTTAGTTGGCACATCCCGGATAGTTAAATCGTCCTTGATTCTCTCAGAAAGTCCATTCCAAAACGCGGCGATCAGGGCCTCCTCATTCCAGTTTAACTCTGAAGACAACGTGCGAAACTGAACAATATATTGATTGACAGGACGTAAACCTTGACGTAGACGGAGAATCTCCAAAGATGCTGAGGTGGTCCTGCCGGGTTCGTCAAAGATTCTCCGGAAAGAAGATACAAACTCTTTGTAATTAGAGAGGATAGGATCACCTCTCTCCCATAATGGTGATGCCCACTCCAGAGCCTGACCGGAGAGGAGGGCAATAATATATGCGACCTTAGAACGAGCTGATGGGAAACTGGCGGACATAAGTTCGAACTGGATCTCGCATTGATTCAGGAATCCCCGGCAAAGTTTTGGAGTTCCGTCAAACTTACTCGGAGAGGGTAACTGCAAGCGGGACGTAGGCAGCATCACAGGAGAAGCTGTAGTGGTAACTGGGACAACCGGAGTTGGAATCTGGACTTGAGACGTTTTAATTGCTGTATGAAGAGTCTCTAAACGGTCTGCCATAGTTTGCATAAACTGCACTATTTGTGTCTGTATAGACTCCTGGTTTTCCAGACGGGAAAGGATATTTGACGTAGCACCGCCTCCTGCGAATTGGTCACTTGACGGATCCATGTGGCCAGTGCTTACTGTCAGGTCCGGGTGTTTTTGTGAATCCGTTAACCTGGAACCAACCTCAGGTGTAGGTGCTGGGGTATGAAGAAAACAGGGAGGACGAAGGAAGTTCCGTTTCATATATTTATTAAAGTAACAATTCGGTAAGGAGTTAAATGACTAGTTGTTAATCATCATTATACTGAAGTATTGCAGGAATGACAGAAATAATATGCAAGAGAAAACTCAGAAATAAATAAAAGAAATGTTCATGGAAACATATGCAAAAACAAGCTGAAGAATAAATGTTGAATACTGTCAGGTCCGGGTGTTTTTGTGAATCCGTTAACCTGGAACCAACCTCAGGTGTAGGTGCTGGGGTATGAAGAAAACAGGGAGGACGAAGGAAGTTCCGTTTCATATATTTATTAAAGTAACAATTCGGTAAGGAGTTAAATGACTAGTTGTTAATCATCATTATACTGAAGTATTGCAGGAATGACAGAAATAATATGCAAGAGAAAACTCAGAAATAAATAAAAGAAATGTTCATGGAAACATATGCAAAAACAAGCTGAAGAATAAATGTTGAATTGTCCAAATATAAACAGGCTTTGATGCTGAACTGCAGATTGTGTTTAACTGGTTAATGCAGACATGGAGAATTAACTGTAAGAATTTGCAATGGAGTTTTAAGAGTTAACTGAGACACTGTGAAGAATTATCCTTGTAATGACAACATAGAAAAAGTACTGAATTGGGTTACTTGCGGGTTCCGGAGATCACTGTGAAACTGTAGTAGATGGCAAGGTGATGAATGGGTTAAATGCAGAGTTGAACAAACGAACAGCTGAGGGAATTGGAATCCTCCAGACTTTGTATGATAGGCAGACAGACAGGGTAACCTCATGCAGGACACTGGGAATCCGAGTATTTCCAATAGGTGTGCAATTGACTGATAGCACAATGGAGAGCCGGTAGATCTTTGGCAGTGAAGGCTGCAAAACGGACCTCTGGGAACGGAGGCGATATCTGGACCACGGGAATCACACAGGAATGCACGGAGAGAGTTCAGAGCTAGAGCACAGCTTTGATACAACAAAGCACTGGCCCAGAGTGACATAATCCCAGCCTACTTAAAGGCAGCACAAGCACGGGATTGGCTTACACCTGCCCACAGGTGTTTTCACAAGTGCTCAGTATTAGCTATTTGGTCTCCAACATGGCCACCTCCTATACAGCAGACACACCGCAGTGCCTTAGGCCATTTGGTCCCCGCACTCACAGTTCCCAGACTCTGCATTACCTGTGCCATTGATCACGCCGTGTCCCCACACGGGCGCACAGCACCGCGAGCAACCGCACTGGCAACGGATGAACCCCAGAACCCGCAAAGGTGAGAGACCGGTTCGTGACACTAACATGACAACCACTGTTTTTTAAATATTGCATATGGATCACTTAAATATAAAACATAGTCACAATTTTTTATTAAAAAACCTGCCAAAAGGAAAACATTATTGCAGGACAATTCAGAGACACACCAAGTCCAAACTACACATGCAAAATATCTGTCAGAAAAACGCATGCCATACAATAAAGTAAGATGTCACATTGGCTATTGTATAAAACATTACACAAAACAATGCATTTTCTGACACACACTTGAAGATGGGAGTAACATGCAACGTCACATGACACACATTTAAAAAAAAAACCATAGAATGTAAATGCAAATACACATGCTCACCATTGTTCCTGGGCCGATCTGAATCCCGGACATGGGTTGCAGAGACAACTTCTGAAGGGATTACACTCCGCATGGGCTCCTCATACTCCAGATAACTTGCAATAAAGGGCTGCCCACCACCGGTTTTCCGAGCCGACTTGGCCTCCTTGGCCATTTTGGACTTGACACGTCGCTTTATGTCATAGTACCGTTTGCGGCACGTGTCCTCCGTCCACTTGACCACCCCCTCACTATTGACAGCAGCAACAACTTTCGCCCACAACACCGTCTTCCTCCGTGTTGGCACCTTGGTGGACTCAGGGCCAAATAGCTGCCTCTGATACTTCATCAGCTCACGCACCAATGCCACATTTTCAGCAAAACTTAACTTTACATTCCGCCCAGTCTTAGCAGTGGTGCGTGGCTGCGGAGCACTCTGACTGTCACTATCACTTGAGGCTGCTGCAGCAACCTCACCCACCTCCTCCACCTCACTAACCTCACTAACACTCACCTCCTCCACCTGACCAACCTCCTCCCCCTCACTCACACCCTCCACCTCTGAGTCACACATAATTGTGTGTGTAAGCAGTTAACACAGGGAAAAAAAAGACAAACAACACACTCCTCCACTACCACTACACAACTCACACACACACACCCACAAACACACACACACACACACACACACACACACACACACACACACACACTGACAAGGGACTATAAAGAAAAATAACTTGGACTAAAAATGAGACAAAACCACAAAATACAAGACAACAAGAATGACAAGACGACTTTCAAACACAATACCACACTCAGAAATCGCTACCAACACTCCTCACCAAACCACAAATTCACCTACCTCCACAGCACAACCTCCCTCCTCACCACTAACTAAACCCACGAGGTGCGGACGGTTTGGGGCGTATTTATATGGTTGCGCACAGACACTCCTACCATCTGAAACACAACCAATCCCGAACGGGGATGAAAATCGAAACTGAAAGTGAAAATGCGGCTGCGGGGGGAAAAAACCCGGCCGCGTTTAACTTAGGAAAAAAAACAGCAAATACAACAAAAACACGTACGCAAACGACAATGACGGCCGTAAATGTGCCAAAAAAACACGACTGGCATCGACATCGGAAAACACGACAACCATAAAGTCGACTGCTTCGTAACTTTGCGTATATGGATTCAAAAAGTTGCATGAAAAATTTTGAAAATGCACCCGATACAAAACGAGTTTAAACACTACACAAACCGACTCAAACACGAATATTAGTAAATACTGGCCCATGTCCCAATACATCAAGGAAAATCTAGCTAGAGGATTTATTCGGCCTTCTACCTCTCCAGCCGGTGCGGGGTTCTTTTTCGTCTAAAAAAAGGATGGTGGTCTTCGTCCCTGCATCGACTACCGGGGTCTGAACGACATAACAATAAAAAATCGTTACCCGTTGCCCTTGATCTCAGAGCTATTTGACCGGGTTAAGGGTGCCTCTGTCTTCACCAAGTTGGACCTCAGGGGAACATACAACCTGATCCGGATCAGAGCAGGTGACGAATGGAAAATGGCGTTCAACACTCGTGATGGGCACTTTGAGTATTTAGTCATGCCCTTCGGGCTTAGCAACGCACCAGCAGTTTTCCAAAATTTTGTAAATGAAATTTTCAGTGATTTACTCTATAGTTCTGTAGTAGTCTATTTAGATGACATACTAATTTTCTCGACCAACCTGAAAGATCACCGTTCTCAAGTCCAAGAGGTGCTGCGGAGGCTTCGCCAACATCATTTGTACTGCAAATTGGAAAAATTTATTTTCGAACAATCCTTCATGCCCTTCCTGGGCTACATAATATCTGGTTCAGGATTAGAGATGGATCCAGCCAAGGTACAAGCGGTTCTCAATTGGTCCAAACCCACCACCCTTAAAGCAATTCAACGTTTTTTTGGTTTTGCAAATTTCTACCAGAGATTTATCAAAGGATTCTCCTCTATAGTGGCACCTATCACCGCTCTCACTCGAAAGGAGGCTAATCCCAGAGAATGGTCAACATCTGCAGACGAAGCTTTCCATCGATTAAAGCAGGCTTTTACCACAGCTCCAGTGTTGAGGCAACCCGATGTCAATAAAGCCTTTGTTTTAGAAGTAGATGCTTCGGGCGATGCTGTGGGAGCAGTTCTCTCCCAACGTCTGAATGACAACAAACTTCATCCTTGCGGGTTCTTTTCCAAGAAGTTCTTACCAGCAGAAAGGAACTATACGATAGGAGAGCAAGAACTACTGGCTGTTAAGTTAGCATTGGAAGAGTGGCGGTATCTCTTGGAGGGGGCTAAGTTTCCTATCACTATTTTCACTGATCACAAGAATTTAATCTTTCTCAGGAATATTCAGTGTTTGAATCCCGTCTAGCCCGATGGGCAATGTTCTTCTCAAGATTTAATTTCTCCCTAACCTTTCGACCTGGTTCTCAAAACCAGAAGGCAGATGCTCTCTCCCGATCCTACTCCTCTGAGGATTCCAACGACTCTCCTTCTCCTCAGCCTGTATTGGAGTCTCGGAACTTCACCTCCACTAAACTACAGCCCGCAGTGGGAAAAGTGTTCGTACCTCCTCACCTTCGGAAGAAATTACTGACCTGGGCGCATACCTCTCGGTTTTCCGGTCATGCTGGAGTCCATAAGACAACCGACCTTATCCAACGCTCGTATTGGTGGCCTGCACTGAAGTCTGATGTTTCCTCTTACATTGCCTCCTGCACCAAGTGTGCACAGCATAAGATCCCTCGTCTTCGGCCAGCTGGAGAGCTAATACCCCTAACTATTCCTAAGATGCCATGGACCCACCTTTCTATGGACTTCATCACGGATTTACCCTCTTGTAAAGGATTTACTACTATTTTGGTAATCATAGACCGCTTCTCTAAGATGGCTCATTTCATACCTCTTAAGGGTCTTCCCACCGCACCCGAGTTAGCTCAGCTTTTCATTGCAGAGATCTTCAAGTCCCACGGTCTTCCGACCTAAATTATTTCTGACCAGGGAGTCCAGTTCGTGGCTAGATTCTGGAGGGCTCTCTGTGCCGCCCTACGGGTACAGTTAAAATTCTCAACGGCATATCATCCTCAAACCAATGGAAGTACAGAGAGAGTCAATCAAGGCTTGGAGATGTTCCTCAGAATTCATGTCTCTTCTTCTCAAGACGACTGGCTAGAACTACTACCATGGGCAGAGTTTGCTCACAACAACTCCTACCACTCTTCCACAGGTTATACCCCTTTCTATACCGTATATGGCTTCCATCCTCGAGTTCCTCAGTTCCTGGCTTTACCAGCTCAAGATCTTCCTGCGGTTCAGAAATCTCTCAAGAGACTTTCCGGAGTTTGGCGAAAAGTTCAGCAAAATCTACAAAATGCCTCAGCTCGCTATAAGTTCTGGGCTAATAAGAAGAGAAGGGTGGTACCTAAATTGGCAGTTAGAGATCAGGTCTGGCTCTCTACGCGCAATTTAAGGTTACGTGTTCCGTCTATGAAGTTTGCTCCTCGCTACATTGGGCCCTTCCCAGTTGAACAAATCATCAATTCCGTAACTTATAGGCTTAAGTTACCCCCGTACCTGAAAGTCTTCCCAGCCTTTCATGTTTCTCTTTTGAAGCCTTTAGTGTTAAAAAAGTTTTGTAAGATCCTTCCTCGCTCTCCAAAGGTTGTCACGGATCGTGGTATTGAAATCGAGATCAAGAAGATCCTTGACTCCCGAGTAAGACATGGACGTCTACAATATCTTCTGGATTGGAAGGGCTACGGTCCTGAGGAGCGTTCCTGGGAGGATTTTTTGGATGTTCATGCTCCCGCTTTACTTCACAAGTTCCATGAAGAAAATCCCAGCAAACCTGGTGGCTGTCCAGTGGCCATCCCTAAAAGGGGGGGTAATGTCACGGTCCGGCGGATCGATTTCCGTGACCAGCGGTACTTTCCTGTCCGGATGCTCTGGCACGGTCCCTCCGGTGGGGGTGCGGGCTGCTGGCGAGGGGCACAACTTGCAGGCATGTCTGGGAGGAGAGGTCTCAGAGGCAGCAGCAAACATTTGTGCAGCTTCCAGCTGCAGAGGTCCGGGATGGGCGTCGCCGCCTTGGAAGGGTCAGCTGATCTAAAACACTCACCTGCAAGGTTTGCAAAACCAATGGGAAACAGTCTGCAGGTATAAATCTAGGGATTTCTGGGTAAGCAAATTGCCAGTGCAACGTCTCTCACACAGCCTTGTGTGTGCTAGTTCCCTGTGCTCCACAGCATTGCTTCTAAAGCATCCTGTTTTCTCACCTGGATTGCTGGATCTACACCTGGTTATTTCTCCTCGCATGCTGACCTCTCCGAGTCACCATCCCTCTCAGCGAGTCTCAGTTACCCCAGTCTACAGTCTTCCTATCCGGGTTTCCGCCAGACGTTCGTCCACAGACGTACAGGTCCTGCCGACGCAACCGCTCTAACAAGTAAACAGCTAGGGCACATGTGGAACCTCCTTTAAAGATCTATGAAAAAGACTTTCATTCAGCCTGCTCGGCTAATCCTGCCTAAAGTCACCGATACCAAACCGCAAGCCACAATTCCGGATTCACAAAACCCAGTCCCCGTCACAAATTAATTTTGTGTAATGGTGGAACGCGTTACATTGAGAACACAGACTGGTATAAACCTCACTGTGATGGCAGAGTGACTGCGTTACAGTATGTGGTACAGTATGTCATGTAATGCCTTTGGCTGTGTATTGTATGCTGCTCACTTGGGCTTGAGCTTGTAATAATTAGATACCTGTCACAATAAGCCGCATCCCCGTGCTGTAGTGTCTTTACTTCTGCCGCATCCTCCCCCCCCCCCCCACAAATCAACCTCTCCCCTTCTCTTCTACACCGTATGTCACACTGCCTCTCCTCCATCTCTACCTAGATGTCCCAATGCTAACTAAAGTTCATTGTGTCCAAAACTGGTCCGGGGCCCATCCTGCTTCCTCCTGCCCTTGTCCCTACTTTCCAGTGTGCAACCAGATGCGACAAAACTGCTTCACACTGCACTGATTCATTTGATGTGCAACACTTGTACTACAGTATATATATATCTGTGTATGCGACTGAGTCAGAATCTGTGTACAAAGCACAATGGAACTTGACTCCTTCACCATTGACATCACTCTCTTCCATGTACCCCGTGCCCTCTGCCTTTGTCTCGTAACTCTACCCTCACTCTACACATCCACTCCTTTCCATTGTGGTGTGTGCCAGGGTACGCTGGTTTAGTATGTAGTGTCCTGGACGTCGCCTCCCCTGCCCTAGTAAGAGTCATCTTCCTCTCTTACCTCATGATGTCTGCTGCATCGCTCTGCAAACCCTACGCTGACTCCCTCTAACCTCCAAAATTAATTTCCAGCTGCTCCGCAACACTTCCCCCATATACATCTTTGTCCTTGTCACGCTATACTCTCCCTCCCCACTTACGGAACTCTCTACTACGTCTGACCAGGCTCTCCCCAACCTTTATTTTTCAAGTGGTCTCTCAAACCTCCCTCTTCACTAACGCCTGTCCTACCCCCACCTGCCTCTACTCTCTCATGGTACTATCAGCTACCATCCCTTCCACTAGTTCCTGTTGTCTAAGGTCCGCAATCTCCCTTTAGATCGTAAGCTCTAATGCGCACAGCCCGCTGAATACTTTGTTCCATGTCTTCTCCGCCATCAAACCCTTTATGTCTGCATTATGTTTCTATGCAATATTTGCTTTGTATGATGTGTTGTATCTAGTGTTCAACACTGCGGATCCTAGTGCCATTTTATAAGTCAACGATGGCCATCTTACTCTCAACCTTGTGTTTAGGACAATATATGTGTGAGTCTGATCATGGATACTGGGACTTTCACTATAACTCTGGCTTACTACATTAATGCTGACTGTCCATAGTATACATTCACCACATTATCCAATGTCCACCGTGTACAGTAACATGGCTACTTTCACAGCTACATGACCATGATCATATGCCGCCTCAGAAACCGCCTGATAGTCCCTGTATTATACGTAGGCTTTCTACGGCTCTATTATAACTTTACACTGTTGCCAGAGCACTCCGGCCAAGGGCGTAGCTACCATAGGTGCAGGGAGTGCAGCTGCTATGGGGCCCAGAGCTGAGAGGGGCCACCTTCCCTGTCACAGTTACATGTGTTATATACAGGGTGTAGCTACCATAGGTGCAGGGAGTGCAGCTGCTATGGGGCCCAGAGCTGAGAGGGGAAACATTCCCTGTCACAGTTACATGTGTTATATACAAGGGTGTAGCTACCATAGGTGCAGGGTGTGCAGCTGCTATGGGGCCCAGAGCTGAGAGGGGAAACATTCCCTGTCACAGTTACATGTGTTATATACAAGGGTGTAGCTACCATAGGTGCAGGGTGTGCAGCTGCTATGGGGCCCAGAGCTGAGAGGGGCCACCTTCTCTGTCACAGTTACATGTGTTATATACAGGGTGTAGCTACCATAGGTGCAGGGAGTGCAGCTGCTGTGCGGCCCAGAGCTGAGAGGGGCCGTCTTCCCTGTCACAGTTACATGTGTTATATACAAGGTGTAGCTACCATAGGTGCAGGGTGTGCAGCTGCTATGGGGCCCAAAGCTGAGAGGGGCCACCTTCCCTGTCACAGTTACATGTGTTATATACAGGGGCGTAGCTACCATAGGTGCAGGGTGTGCAGCTGCTATGGGGCCCAAAGCTGAGAGGGCCACCTTCCCTGTCACAGTTACATGTGTTATATACAAGGGTGTAGCTACCATAGGTGCAGGGAGTGCAGCTGCTATGGGGCCCAGAGCTGAGAGGGGCCATCTTCCCTGTCACAGTTGCATGTGTTATATACAAGGGTGTAGCTACCATAGGTGCAGGTAGTGCAGCTGCTATGGGGCGCAGAGCTGAGAGGGGCCATCTTCCCTGTCACAGTTACATGTGTTATATACAGGGTATAGTTACCATAGCTGCAGGGAGTGCAGTTGCTGTGGGGCCCAGAGCTGAGAGGGGCCATCTTCCCTGTCACAGTTATATACAGGGTGTAGCTACCATAGGTGCAGGGAGTGCAGCTGCTATGGGGCCCAGAGCTGAGAGGAGCCACCTTCCCTGTCACAGTTACATGTGTGATGGCCACTGGTATTAGGTATGCAAGATCTGCAGTCACTGTGTATAGTACATCACCCTTACCTTGCCCCGGCTTGTCATGGGTTCAGGCACAGTTACCAGAGGGTCCCCTGAAGAATCAGGTCTTTAACTACAAGTACATTGTGGGTGTGGACTACAGGTGTCGGTGCAGCGCATAAAGAATTGGGCGCCAGGCCATCTCAGATAAACAGCATAAAGTTTATTTAAACATCAAACAGGGAGATTGCAGGGATAACTTGTGAACACTCCTCCAGCACAAAGCATAAGTTACAGTGGATCACACATCAGGGCACCTCCTCCAGCACATCGCTTAGTCGCAGCGGCATATACATGGCAAACAGCATTACGTACCAGGGCATTCTGGGACCAGTAGTGCTACACATCAGGTGACCGTCTCTCTCTCTCTTACTTAGCGAGGATTCTTTTCCTTGGGGGCGCTTACTCACGCCGCGTGGCTTTCCGACCACTTCACCCAGATACCTCTCGAGATACTTTTCCATGGGGGCGCTTACTCACGCCGCGTGGCTTCCGACCACTTCACCCAGATACCTCTTGAGACTCACACCATTAGCACACTTTTCTCCTGGCATCACCCTTTCACTGGATTCTGCATACTGCTGCTCTCACACTTCGATGTCTCCCTCTGTCATCAAGTGCTTTGCTGTGGCTGGCATCACTCCCCACCTAAACATGTGGGGAGCCCTCACTGGGGCTACATCTTTCTGGATAAATCCACCTCACTGTCTGCTCACTCTCCTCACCGACTGTCCTCTCCCTAGGCTGCTGCAGGACAACCTTTTTATAACCCTGCATTCCCAGGTACACATTCTATCTGGGATTTCCCGCTCTGTGTTTCCCGCTCTCAGTTTCCCGCTCTGAGTCTGCAAATGAGTGAGTCATGCCCTTTGCATTTTGCAGACTAATCTGTATAGCTATGAGCTGTGCTGTTAACTCCTTCTGTGCTGCAAGCCGTAGGCTGCTGGCACAGTGCTATGCAACTCCAGCAAACATTTTACTTTTATTAAAGTCATGCTGGCACCTGTAGTGCCACAGTTGATTTGGGCTGCAGTTTCAGGGTATCACACGTGTTATATACATTTTTCGCCATTGAGTGGTACATAGGGGTCCTTTCAAACTTTTTCCTTGGGGCTTGCAATATATCTGGGTATGCCCCTGGACCTGCTCATTGTAGTGTGGTATAAAATGAACTGGAGGGAATTTTAATGTTATATAATATGAGCTGGGGCAGTGTAGTGAGGCACAATATGAATGGGGAGCACTATATATAATAATGTGAATTGGGGGTACTGTGCGGCATAATGTGTACTGGCAGCTCTGAAATGTGACATAGGGTGAACTGAAGCACTACTGCGATTCATAAAAGAAACTAGGGCACTACTATGGGGCATAACATTAAGTAAGGCTCTACTATGGTTCAGACAATGAACTAGGGCACTATTATATGGCATAAAATTGCTGCAGAGAGGTGTCTCTAAGAAGAGGCATGCAGGCCATAACTAATTATAAGAAACCTTCAAATCCCATTGCTAAGCATCAGAAAGTGGCGGATGAGCTGAATAATTTCTATTGCAGGTTTGAAAAGGTTGCATCCTGCTTCAGTGTACGCTCCGACCGAGGTAGCCCTTAATCCCTGTCTCCTAAGCCACTACGGGTGGGTCAAGGGGAGGTGGAGGAGCTGTTCAGGAAGGTAAAACTAGGAAGTCTTCTGGTCGAGATGGTGTTTCGCCATCTGCTATGAGGACCTGCGCTGAACAGCTCGCCCCCTTTTTCATCAGGATTTTCAACAAATCATTAGAGATGTGTAGGGTGCCCTCCTGTTTCAAATGCTCCACCATTATCTCGGCCCCAAAGAAACCAGTCATCGCGGACCTGAATGATTACAGACCGATTGCCTTGACGTCTGTGGTGTTGAAGGTGTTTGAGCGATTAGTGTTGAACCACCTAAAAAAGGTGGCAGGCCCTCACCTGGACCCCTTGCAGTTTGCCTATCGGCCAAACAGGTGTGTTGAGGATGCTGTAAATAAATATGGGGCTGCATTATATTCTGCAGCATTTGGACCTGCCGGGTACCTATGCGAGGGGCCTGTTTGTCGGCTTCAGCTCGGCATTCACAATTGTTCCTAGCGTTCTGCTCCCCAAATTACTCCATTTAGGGGTCTCTAACTCTACCTGCTCCTGGATTGTCGATTTCCTGTCAGACAGAAAGCAGGTCGTGAAAGTGGGGAAATTTACCTCATGTGCGCGAACGATCAGCACCGGGGCCCCCCAGGCCCCCCAGGGATGTGTACTTTCCCCCTTGCTTTTTTCTATGTACACAAATGACTGCCCCTCGGAGGCGCAATCGGTTAAAATTATCAGATTTGCAGACGATACTACAGTCATTGGTCTAATCAAGGACGGGAAGTAGACCGGCTGGCAGTGAGGTGCAGCAGCAACAACCTTGAGTTAAACCCACTCAAAACAGTGGAGATGGGGGGTAATTCTGAGTTAATTGCAGCAGCAAGTTTGTTAGCAATTGGGTAAAACCATGTGCACTGCAGGGGAGGCAGATATAACATGTGCAGAGAGAGTTAGATTTGGGTGGGTTATATTATTTCTGTGCAGGGTATATATACTGGCTGTTTTATTTTTACTCTGCAATTTAGATTTCATTTTGAACCAGGGCCGTAACTACGTGTGTGCCAAGTGGGCTTGGCACACAGCGCAGTTGCCCTGAGGGCGCACGGCCAGCGGCATGTAATGAGTCAAATTGACTCATTACATGCCGCCTCTGCTGTGTGCGCCGTGCGCCGCGATGGAGGGAGAAGAGACCAGCGCCGGGCAGCGGACAAGGAGGGAGGGGGAGCAGGGAGCCGCAGCAGCGCTATTTCATTGGTAGTAAGTGCCGCTGCAGCATCCCCCTCTCCTTCTGTATTGGCTGCCCGGCGCTGCTATGGATGCTGGGATGCGGTTCCTTCATCCCAGCATCCACAGCAGCGCCAGGCAGCCAATACGGAAGAAGAGGGGGATGCTGCAGCGGCGCTTACTACCAATGAAATAGCGCTGCTGCGGCTCCCTGCTCCCCCTCCCTCCTCCTCCTTCTCACCTCACTGCCTGCACCGAGAGGGAGATGCCAGCACGAGGAGCCTGTCAGCGGGGAGAAGGTAAGTATATCCCTCTCTCTCTCTCTCTCTCTCTCTCTCTCTCTCTCAGGGGGACACCGTCTGCCGCAATGTGTAAAAAGGGGGCCTGGCTGCGGCAATGTGTAAAAAGGGGTCCTGGCTGCCGCAATGTGTAAAAAGGGGTCCTGGCTGCCGCAATGTGTAAAAAGGGGTCCTGGCTGCCGCAATGTGTTAAAAGGGGTCCTGGCTGGCGCAATGTGTAAAAAGGGGTCCTGGCTGCCGCAATGTGTAAAAAGGGGTCCTGGCTGCTGCAATGTGTAAAAAGGGGTCCTGGCTGCCGGAATGTGTAAAAAGGGGTCCTGGCTGCCGCAATGTGTAAAAAGGGGTCCTGGCTGCCGCAATGTGTTAAAAGGGGTCCTGGCTGGCGCAATGTGTAAAAAGGGGTCCTGGCTGCCGCAATGTGTAAAAAGGGGTCCTGGCTGCTGCAATGTGTAAAAAGGGGTCCTGGCTGCCGGAATGTGTAAAGAGGGGGCCTGGCTGCCGCAATGTGTAAAAAGGGGGACTGGCTGCCGCAATGTGTAAAGAGGGGGCCTGGCTGCCGCAATGTGTAAAAAGGGGGACTGGCTGGCGCAATGTGTAAAAAGGGGGACTGGCTGCCGCAATGTGTAAAAAGGGGGACTGTCTGCTGTAATGTGTAAAAAGGGGGCCGCTGTCTGCTGTAATGTGTAAAAAGGGGGCCGCTGTCTGCTGTAATGTATAAAAGGGGCTCTACCTGGTGTAGTGGCGCTACTGTGCAGCGTAATTTGAATAATGTAGACTACTGTGCACCGTAGTATGAATTGCTATTATTTTGTGGCCACGCCCCTTCCCCATGAAGCCACGCCCCTATAAATTTTTCACGCGCCTACGGCGCGCACTGCCCCTATCTTACATGGGGGGGGGGGGGCACCACTGTCGTTTCTTGCACACAGCGCTAAAATGCCTAGTTACGGCACTGTTTTGAACACACCCCACCCAAATCTGACTCTCTCTGCACATGTTATATCTGCCCCCCCTGCAGTGCACATGGGCCCTCATTCCGAGTTGTTCGCTCTGTATTTTTCATCGCATCGCAGTGAAAATCCGCTTAGTACGCATGCGCAATGTTCGCACTGCGACTGCGCCAAGTAACTTTACTATGAAGAAAGTATTTTTACTCACGGCTTTTTCTTCGCTCCGGCGATCGTAATGTGATTGACAGGAAATGGGTGTTACTGGGCGGAAACACGGCGTTTCAGGGGCGTGTGGCTGAAAACGCTACCGTTTCCGGAAAAAACGCAGGAGTGGCCGGAGAAACGGTGGGAGTGCCTGGGCGAACGCTGGGTGTGTTTGTGACGTCAACCAGGAACGACAAGCACTGAACTGATCGCACAGGCAGAGTAAGTCTGGAGCTACTCTGAAACTGCTAAGTAGTTAGTAATCGCAATATTGCGAATACATCGGTCGCAATTTTAAGAAGCTAAGATTCACTCCCAGTAGGCGGCGGCTTAGCGTGTGTAACTCTGCTAAATTCGCCTTGCGACCGATCAACTCGGAATGAGGGCCCTGGTTTTGCCCAACTGCTAACAAATTTGCTGCTGTGATCAACTCAGAATTAGGCCCTTGGTGGTAGACTTTAGGACTTACTTGCCTACTTTAGATTTCTCCTCTCTGGGAGAAGCCTGGAGAGGAGACGCTGCAGGAGACTTCGGGGGGCGGAGCTGCACCGTGACATCATCAAGCCCCGCCCCCACATCGGGGAAAAACGCAATTCACTGGTCTGCGGGAAGGGGGTGGGGCTAAAATGACGCAACTTGCATCATTTTAACCCCTTCCCCACCCCATGGAATACGGGAGATTATCTCTCCATCTTGCCCGGATCACTAGGGTGCGAGCAGGATGCGGGAGACCTGCCTACTCTTCCGGGGGGGCGGGGGGCTACCCCCAAAAATGGGAGCCTCCCACAGCTTCCGGGAGAGTAGGCAAGTATGCTTTAGGAGGAAGCCAGCCACTGCACCCCCGCTTGTTATTGCCGATAATGTGGTGTCGTTGGTAGACTCCTTTAAGTTCCTGGGGACCAAAATTTCTCGAGACCTAAAATGGAGTTCCAACATTAACTCTACTGTAAAAAAGCACAGCAGAGGTTGTTCTTCCTGAGGCAATTTAGGAAGTTCAATGTTCCACCAAAGCTGCTGCTGCTCTTTTATTCAGCCATTGTTGAGTCTACTGAGACCATTGAGTACTATTGGGGTAATTCAGAGGTGATTGCAGCAGCAAATTTGGGGAAAACCATGTGCACTGCAGGTGGGGCAGATGTAACATGTGCAGAGAGAGTTAGATTTGGGTGGGGTGTGTTCAATCTGAAATCTAAATTGCAGTGTAAAAATAAAGCAGCCGCTATTTACCCTGCACAGAAACAATATAACCCACCCAAATCTAACTTTCTCTGCACATGTTACATATGCCCCCCCCCCTACAGTGCACATAGGGGGTCATTCCAACCCGATCGCTCGCTGCAGTTTATCGCAGCGCAGCGATCGGATCGGAACAGCGCATGCATTAAGACGCCGTTGGGGAGGCGGGCCGTGGCGGCTGCGTGACATCACACGCAGCCGCTGCGACCCGGGGCAGCGAAGAAGTTCTCCCGGCTAGCCACAGGAGCTGCGCTGGCTGGGAGTAACTCCTGAGATGCAAAAGCATCACCGCTATGCGATGCTTTTGTATCTCAGTGGTGGGGGGGGGGGGGGGGGGCGGCACTAGCACAGCTACGATCAACTCGGAATGACCCCCATGGTTTTGCCGAACTGCCTGCAAATTTTCTGCTGCAATCAGCTCTGAATTACCCCCATAGGGCGTTACCTGCAAAGTTAGCTAGAAGTTTAAAAAAAAAATTCCCGCAAGCAATCCACCTGTTGAACAACTTCTAGGAGGCTCTAAGTAAATCTCTCTTTAATATAAGATTGCACTGCATTGCTGCTGGATGCTAGACACTCCCATTGTAAGATATTGTAGTCTTTCGTGATTGGAATTGTATTTTACATTATTAATGCATTTTACTGCATTGTGAACTTCATGTATGTCGTATGTCTCTCCCCTTTCTATGTGAATACCTGGCTGATGCTCTAGAATCCTAGTATACATGTGTATACCTGGCCAATAAAATTGATTCTGATTCGCTAGAAGCATAGGGTCTGGGGGCCCTTCAAAATGTTGCTATGGGCCCCACAAAGTTCTGGCTACGCCCCTGACTCCGGCCCTATCATTGAACATGATCGGGCCCCTCATGACGTGGACTGTTCATAGGGAGCAGTCTTGAGGTGAGGGCCCGGAAACCAGGATTAATACACATTGATCGCGAGCTGTTAGCTGGGGGGAAATGTATGCTACAGTATATCTGTAATGGCAGCACATGTGTGTGTACACAGACACGGAAACACGTGTGTGTACACAGTCACAGAAACCACACGTGCACACAGACACTCAGGGCCTGACCCAGTTCTGTGACTGTTTTATAATCCACAGTGGACAGTGGCAGCATCATGTTTTGCTAGTGTTGGAATTAATAGTACTGTATGCGTGCCGGAAACAGATGGCGCGCTTATTGCAGGTATCACGTGTCCCGTGCCAGTCCACTAGGAATCTGTAACCCATGGAGCTAATTTACATGAGTGATATGCCCAATAAATGGAAGTAGGTTCCTCTAATTGTTATTCTTTGCTTTGTAAACTAAAGAGAAGTCTCATTAGAGGCCCCAGCAGGACAGGCAGGTAACAGATGTCAGGCCCAGCAGGGCCACATACGGCACAGAGCAAGGCATCTGGAATTCCAGGGAAAGAAGGAACATCCGTTCCTGTGTCTCTACTCAGTAACAGCGTCACCTGAAGTGTGAGACAGTGTTGGGCATAATAGTCAATGGCAGAGGGGTGTTACACCTGGAGGGGGAGGGGGGAGTGCAGTGCAGTGGCACCCCCGCTCAATGCAGTGGACCCATCCTATACCTGAGGCCGGCGGCCATCTTTTCTGTTATCATTTTAAGCGATGCCACTTATGCAGAAGAACGCAAAGGAAAGATGGATGTTGGCAGCTTCAGCTCCTAACTGCCATGTCACAGGCTGTGTTTGCAAAATGACAGGAGCTGGTTGTTTGGTACTTTGGGGTACATTTACCAAGCAGGGATAAGAGCGGAGAAGTGAGCCAGTGGAGAAGTTGCCCATGGCAACCAATCAGCACTGAAGAAACATCTATAATTTGCATACTATAAAATTATACAGAGCTGCTTGATGGGGAAACTTCTCCACTGGCTCACTTCTCCGCTCTTATCACTGCTTAGTAAATGTACCCCATAATCTCCGTCCATTTTATCTCCTTCCAAGGCTTAAGAAATAGACCCCTAATTCAGATGTAATTTTTTTTGGGGGGCGGATGCGTCGCTGCTGCTTCCCTGGAATGGGGGGGTCATGCAAGCCAGCTGCTGCAGCTCCTACCAAGAGGTCAGGAAATCTCCGGCTGCCGAGATCTTGGCCTTTGCACTTTCCTACAAAACAGAGGTGACACCTCCGTTTTGGAAAGCAAAGTCCATAGCCGCCCCCAAACGGGCACAGACTGTCAATCTCTTAACGTCAACAGCCGTATTGCGTCCGACGACGCAGGACCAGTACTGCACATGCGCAGGCCAGCTGTAAATTGCGCATAGTGCAGCAGATCCTTCGAGATGTGAATCGGGCCCACAGTGGGTTCCATTATGAATGCAGAGTGGGCAGCACGGGGGCCTGTGTCTGTGTGTATCCCATTATAGTTACACCACTTGCACAAGGTTGCTGTAGAAATGACCCGTATAGTGGTGACACCGAGCTGTTGTCTGACAATACAGGAACTCTGCAGCACAGGATCAGTTAACGAGGTCAGTAATGGCAGCAGACACCACGCAGTCTGGCAATCTAGGTCAGCAATATAATAACAAACAGGACTGGGCCTGACTCTGAAGTCACAGCCAAGTCAGGCACTGGGGAATCCGGATCTACAGGTATCGTCACAGGTAAGCTGATTCAGCAACCGGAAAATGAGCATCACCTGGAATATCTCTTCCGCGTGCCAGGAACACACAGCAGGGACCGGGAATTGCTGGCAGCAGATTATACAAGGAATATCAGCTGCCAGATCATGAATGGGCTGATTCTGAGTCAGACGTATTGGTGATGTTGGGCGCAGTGGGGCAATGTTTACCACATGTGCATGCATCTGAGAGCCACTGCGCATGTGTCTGATATTGTATATACACCGACAGGCGCAGTACAGATTTGGACGCATGGTGTCAGAAATGTATTGGGCGTTCCTGGACGGTAACTGGGAGGTAACAGGGGAGATGCTAGAAAGATGCATGGAGATGTCGCATCTTATGGCAGTGTCGCAGGTGTGTCTAAAGACGCAGGAAGCGGTATTAATTGTCTGCAGGCGCTGACGGTGGGCATCTCAGAGTTTGCGCATTTGGACCCATGGATGTATACCAGCGAGGGGCTTTGTAACGGCATCAGCACGAAGATACAGGTGCAACTGAGTCTGACTCACAATCAGCCCCTTATTCCGATATGCACCCCCTGTTGGTAACCTCACAATCAGCCCCTTATTCCGATATGCACCCCCTGTTGGTAACCTCACAATCAGCCCCTTATTCCGATATGTACCCCCTGTTGGTAACCATTAAGATGAATGCACAGTAATGGGAAGAACACAAAATATCATGTTGCTTACTGCTTGAATAATGGAATTATGAGGCTGACTCACCAGTGGCCACACTACAGCAATGTAACACCGAATGTTTTAAGCAGAAAATATCACATAAACCTGTATCCACGGCGGACTAAGGGCCCGTTTCTTTGTTGGGAGTAAAGCAAGGTAACTGCACCTAGGTAACACCATGCTGCACTGCCAGGAGGTGGGGTCCAAACTGAAATCTAAAGGGTCTGGTACACTGGACGATATTTTAAACAATATTGCTAATTTTCACCCTGCTGAGCGTCATTGTTTAAAATGTGGCCTGTGCGAATGATGGCCCGCTCCAGTGGGTCGTCAACGAGGTTGTCTGTCCTTGCAGCTCAATTCTGGCTATATCATTGACGTCACGGTGTATATCGTTCAATGTGTCCACTGCAAATGATGAACAATGAGCCATATCATGTAAATACAGAATAATCATCTAAATAAAGGCCCCAAAACCCACATCATTCAGTCGTATCATTTATCTTGCAAGAATGCAATAGCAGCAGCCTCTGTGCTACTTACACACTGGGGCAGGACTCAGGAGGACTCTCTGTCGCTCTCTCTCTCTAGACCCGAATGCTCTCATTAGATAACAAGTTACACAGGACCCAGACATCCAGGCGGGAAGGAGGAGAAGCTGGGATCGATGGGTCACTTACAGCTCTCCCCCCCAATCCTATGTCTCCTCTGGTCAGGAAGCTCTGTCAGTATCACATGAAACCTGATACTCTTGTGTTTCTGCTGGTACTGCATACTGTCCTGCTCATAATCTGGCTGCCTGGTTCTGCTGCTGCACAAGAGGGAAAGCTAGTGATGTCAGTATGCTGTAGCCAGGGGGCCCGGGGTACAGTATGCCCTGTCCCCCCCCCCCCCCCCAATCTGGCTATGGGTGCAGCGTATGTGGACCCAGGGGCACGCATGCACCGCAAACCCTGCACCCACTGCTTGTCTTCTTCCAGATCTTCTAGGCCAGAAGCAAAGCTTACTTATTACGATATCTAAAAAAAGGAGGAATTTACTGCAAGTTGAAGTTAGCCCAACTAAAAAGGAAAGTGAACTGTATTGTTTTGTCTGTAGGTTAAAATCAAAATACAGTAGTTCTGTTTTCATCTCAAAATCAGAGATGTTGCTCACTTGTTGCAGCCATATTTCCAGTAGGATCCAGTCCATGTCTCACATCACTGATATGGCTACATTAAAAAGAATTGCCGGTTTAATAGCGGATATGGGTCATTAGGGCCACACTTAGGTCGACAGTCATTAGGTAGACCACTATTGGTCAACATGCATTAGGTCGACATGGTCACTAGGTCGACGTGAAAAAAGGCAGACATGAGGTTTTTTAAACTTTTTTTGATGTTGTTTTCTTCGTAAAGTGACGGGAAACCCCAATTAGTGCACCGCGTCCCCTCGCTTAGCTCGCCATGCTTCGGGAAAGGTGCTTCGCTCCGCTACCGCTGCACTCGGCCCAGGTTACTATCGTAGTCCACGTGGATCGTAAAGTATGAAAAAGTTCAAAAAATGAAAACATTTTGAAAAACTCATGTCGACCTTTTTTGTATGTCGACCTAGTGACCATGTCGACCAATAGTGGTAGACCTAATGACTGTCGCCCTAATGATTGTATCCCTTAATAGCGACATACTAGCTACATATAGTGGACTATAAAAAAAACGGAAACACCTGGGTGAATGGGGGGCTCCAGTTGTACTGCAGGCATGCGGGTGGGGCTCATGTCTTATTTAAGCATATATGAGTCATCTTTTACCATGTTTTCATCACATAAGTAAATTTATATGTGGCACCAAACTACAGCCCGGAGCGCTGGTCTCCAGCAGTGTGACGTTCTGGTGGTTCCCCAGCATGGATTAGGAGAAGCAATTGTGGCCCCCATTTATCAAGCCTTGGAGAGTGATAATTAGCACAGTGATAAAATACCAACCAATCAGCTCCTAACTGCCATGTCACAGGTTGTGTTTGAAAAATGACAGTTAGGAGCTGATTGGCTGGCACTTTATCACTCTCCAAGGCTTGATAAATCTGGGCCTGTGTTAGAAGGCACAGCCAACGCTGATCATAGAACCTGGTGAACACGTTCTCCCAATGATGCAAAATGTCTTACCTGACGAATATTGAATCACGTACATTGGTTCTCGGGAGCTTACATTCTAAATTCCCAACGCACAAACTAGGGTCAAATAAACTAACCCACATGTGTAAGGACACTGGGAGGAAACCATATCGATCAGAGGTAATTCACACAAAATATTGGAGAGAACATATAAACACTGCACAGATTCAGTCCTGGTTGGAATCAAACCCATGACGCTGCAACTGTAAAACATTTTGGAGCAATCTTTAGCAATCTGTTTTCCAGCTTCAATCAGATTTTCCTTTTCTGTATTTTGCTAGAAGTATTTCCATTATGACCTTTCCTTCTCTCGTACTACTGGGAATTGCTGTCTTTTCTTATGTCTTCTTTCTTAACCCCATTGGGTGCCTTACCCTAGTTATGTGTTTTTCTTACCAGTACTTGCAGTATTATTTATTTAATGTTTGGAAAGGATTTTCCGTTTGGTCTCTGTGCCTGTGTTTAGGAGAACACTTTCCCGGCCGTTTCGATAGAACATTCTGCAAATCGCAGCTTCTGTGGCTCCTTCACGTCACACTCTATAGCCACATGCTATGATTACTGTTCCGTTCTATGTAGGCCTCCTGACCTACACATCAGCCATAACGCGTTTCACCTGCCTTACCTGTCTTATTATCATTGGGGGTAATTCCAAGGTAATCGCAGCAGGAACTTTGTTAGCAGTTGGACAAAACCATGTGGGTCATTCCGAGTTGTTCGCTCGTTGCCGATTTTCGCAACAGAGCGATTAAGGCAGAAATGCGCATGGTACGCATCACGCAAGCGCTAAGTATTTTAGCACAAAACTTAGTAGATTTACTCACGGCCGAACGAAGAATTTTCATCGCTGAAGTGATCGGAGTGTGATTGACAGGAAGTGGGTGTTTCTGGGCGGAAACTGACCGTTTTCTGGGAGAGTGCGGAATAAAGCAGCCGTGCCAGGATAGAACGCAGGAGTGGCTGGAGAAACGGGGGAGTGGCTGGCCGAACGCACGGCGTGTTTGTGATATCAAACCAGGAACGAAACGGGCTGAGCTGATCGCAGTGTAGGAGTAAGTCTCAAGCTACTCAGAAACTGCAGAGAAATATTTATTCGTAATTCTGCTAATCTTTCGTTCGCTATTCTGCTAAGCGAAGATACACTCCCAGAGGGCAGCGGCCTAGCGTGTGCAATGCTGCTAAAAGCAGCTAGCGAGCGAACAACTCGGAATGAGGGCCCATGTGCACTGCAGGGGAGGCAGATTTAACATGTGCAGAGAGAGTTAGATTTGGGTGGGGTGTGTTCAATCTGCAATCTAAATTGCAGTGTAAAAATAAAGCAGCCAGTATTTACCCTGCACAGAAACAAAATATCCCACCCAAATCTAACTCTCTCTGCACATGTTATATCTGCCTCCCCTGCACTGCACATGGGGGGTGATTCCGAGTTGTTCGCTCGCTAGCTGCTTTTAGCAGCATTGCACACGCTAAGCCGCTGCCCTCTGGGAGTGTATCTTAGCTTAGCAGAATTGCGAACGAAAGATTAGCAGAATTGCAAAAAGAAATTTCTTAGCAGTTTCTGAGTAGCTCGAGACTTACTCTGCCACTGCGATCAGTTCAGTCAGTTTCGTTCCTGGTTTGACGTCACAAACACACCCAGCGTTCGCCCAGACACTCCCCCGTTTCTTCAGACACTCCCGCGTTTTTCCCAGAAACGGCAGCGTTTTTCCGCACACTCCCAGAAAATGGCCAGCTTCCGCCCAGAAACACCCACTTCCTGTCAATCACACTACGATCACCAGAACGTAGAAAAAACTTTGTTACGCCGTGAGTAAAATACCAAACTTTTGTGCAGATTTACTTGGCGCAGGCGCACTGCGAACATTGCGCATGCGCAGTTTGCGACTAATCGCTCAGTAGCGAAAAAAATAACGAGCGAACAACTCGGAATGACCCCCATGGTTTTGCCCAACTGCTAACAAAATTCCTGCTGCGATCAACTCAGAATTACCCCCCATGTGTTTTGTTGTTATTGCTGTTAATAGTGTGTAACAGGTTGTGGTAATGTTTTGTTTGCTGTTGGCATACACAGCCACGCACCGCCTACTGTGACAGATATCATCCGATTATCCTGCCGGTAATTACTGATACTGGCCCTCATTCCGAGTTGATCGCTCGTTACGGATTTTCGCAGCGCAGTGATTATGGCAGAACGGACCTAATCTGCGCATGCGTATTGATAAAGCTAAATATTTATCTTATATAACACCCTTTATGAGGTCTAAGAACACTGTACGCTATTCACGTATGGAGTACCGTAAGGGTACGCACGTTGCGTAACAATCGCTTAGCCGTAGTCGAGACGCTCAAGAGTCACGTTCGCTCACGGCCAAGAGATCACAGGCAGGCACGCTATTGGCTGCCGACTAACGTAATGATTCGCTATAGCGTAGCGGACGCTCGGGACCACGAGGAGATCACCAGCGGCGCTGACGCTCACAATGTTAAACCTTTATATCTAAACCATAAACAATGTAATATGCAGTAAAACCTTAGTGTAATGATAGAGTGTAGATGCAACCTTGTGTAACCTTATTAACTTAAAAGCTGTTCGAGCGTCACCGACGCTCTGAGAATACTTAACACTATAAGAAATACACAGATACCGTGCTTAGGGTCTAACGCCTTATATGAATATTATTACTTGCAAAAAGAATAATACAATACAAGTCACACACTACAATATAACATAGACTAACTAACCAGATAACTACACAGGAAATACAATATAATACAATTACGTTTGCAGGGAAATTAAGAGAGAAAGGGGAGAAGAGAGAGAGAGAGAAATGGCCCACAATAACAAGAAATACAATATGATTGCGGAGAAAACTTACGCACAAAGGGGAACGATCGCATGCGCCTCTGGACATCCAGCTCCCGATTATCAGCAATGAGAACCGTTGAAGAGTGAGAGCTGGATGTGATCGGCTTGTCTATTTATGCCCCACACACAATACAATTCAATGGTCCCTACAATCTCATTGTTCATTGGACACAGGAATTCCTCCTCGCATTATAACAAAAGGTCATAGGTTGATTCATACAGGTGGGCTGTGACAATTTCCAACTGCTCAGGTGGGTGGGAAACTAGGTTTCCCGCCGCATGGATAAGTAAGTGCAAATAATAGTAAATGGACATAAACTTCTTATGTCCATAACTATTCGCACGAGCGATTAATTCGCTTCAAACCAACACCGGAATATTGCTAATTAAATACTCTTCCGATGGATACTAAACACCACTGTATTACTCCTGTCTGACCCTTCGTATCAAACAAAGAGGGATTTCTCCGTCCATGAACATTCTACATTAACCAAACTTTCAGATTCTATCAAAGGGACCATAATCTACAAAATACATTATATGGTGAAAATATGTAACGAAAGAGTCGCCCGCTAGACGCATACAATCTCTACCGCAAATGCGCATACCGTGCGCCTGCGGGTGCCTGCAACAGCGAGTATGCGCACGCACGGGAGAGCGCACGCATGCGCAGCAGGGACACATATGAGGTGCAAATATGGCAGTGTGCATCGTGATATTTTTCTGACTTTGACAGTCCACCCTTTGGCAGTCAACAATAACTGCCACTTCCTAAAACATTTCAAAACGAGAAAAATATATGTCAGGGGTTAATACATTTCCATGGTTGGGTAAGGGAGGAGAGAGGAGAAGGTGTGAAGAGGGTATGACCTAGTGAGATAGCAGAAGCATGTGTCTATGAATCCGTGTTTGGGGGTCATGTATCATCGTGCCGTACGTGTTTTAAATCAAGCTTCGAGGTATTGCGAAGTATACATTTGAATTCCTTCTTATCCCGTGGTACGGGTCTGTGGATGGGCTGTCAAACTTTACCGAGCTCTTTTCGGATTTTGGTTGCAACAAAATGGGGAGCACATTTTAGTTGATGATACATGAATGGGGGAATATGTGATTGCTGATATCTGTGCCTGTATTCCCTATCGACTATGTGTGTAATTACCTGAAGGTTGTAGAGATGAAGAAAAGACATAATTACGGTAAATGCAGTGGTATTCTATGTCAGGTTAATGAACATTTGTCGGTTGAAGTCTTGTTCGGTGTCTGTTGAATGCAGTCTTCTTTGTGCTTTTGCCAAAAGGCGTGTGGGCAAAAAGCTTGGTCAATGTCCATAGGCTTACAAAAGTGTTGGGCTAGCGTAATTTTAAAATTTCTAGGGAAACTGGGGGTCTATGGCATTGTTCATCAAAAATCTGTGTATAAGGTTGTCAAAACTTCTTCTTTAATCCATCAGTTGTCTGTATACAGGATCATCAAATTCCTCGTCAAAAGTGGGTCTTTTTACCTTGGAAAAACCAGAAAAACAGGTGAAAGAAACGGACCGTAGAAATCGCATTTTCATCACATCATTGTTTCTACAGTTGGGTCATAAATCAAATCCATTGGAATTACAATTTCTTCACTCCTTAAACTCATCACCCTGGTACTTCGTTTGCACTTCATTAAAGCCTGACCGCATCTAAATATCAAGCCAATGGATATGACGACACCTAAGATACATAGAAGAAACTTCCCAACATCCATTATGACTCCTTGAGCCCATTCTCCTAAACCAGAGAACCAATTTCGCGGGTTCAACCATGACACCCAACCAGTCAGCTCATTACCTACAGCAGCAAGAGTGAGATTGTGTCTCCTGCGAAATTCCCACTTCAATTGGAGAATATCGTCCATCTTTTGGTCTATGACCTCGACCGGGTCCTCGGTGCTATTCGTTATATATGTGCAGCATTTCACGCCGTACTGCGTTGCCAGTGTGACACAATATCCGCCTGTCACTGCTGTGAGATAATTAAGAACCATTCTATGCTGGACCAGTTCTGTTTTGTAAGCTTGAAGTTCTCTTCCAGTACCTGAACGTGTCATCATACATTTCTGTGATATTGTCTAACAAATTTGCAAGCGCAGATATGTATTTATAATTCAACACTCCTCTGGCGGTGCGAGTGATGTCTAACGCGATTAGAAACTGAATCCCGGTGGATTCATGGATCATGTCAGAGGCCGGATGCTCTGTTCTTTCTATCAGGTGCCGTTTAACTACGTGCTCGTAGTGGGTGTGAGTATAAGGAGCTTGGGCAACACGGTGAATATCTTTCATTTTGGCATGTGATACAGTCATTACCTCAGGCAGTACTTTTCCAATATAACACAATCCTTCAGAGTTTGGGGCAAGCCACTTATACGCCTTCCTCCCGCATATGAAATATGCATCATCGGGGAGAACATATGGGACGGAGTAGGACATAACCATATTACACATCTTCCATGTGAAATCTCCTAACCCTAATGCTCCCATCTGTTTAGTACACGTATCAGTTTGTACGATATGTGCGCAGTATCCTGGTGATACCTCTCCAACTCTCGTAATCCTACTTCCTAGGGTATACCTATACCGGAAAGATTTTTCACTACTGGCTATGTGGCGTATAAGCTCTGTATCTGTCGGCATTCTATCTGCTCTATATGAAAAGGTCATGGTTTGGTTACTCCATGACACTTCCCAATTTCCCGGCTTTCGGGGATTGGTAATGTTAAAACATATTAGGGATCTATCCACATGATATTGGTGGAGCTTCAAACTAGGAGGACTGGAGATATTAAACCTCCTGTCCACCGGTCTCCCACCCTTTAGCTCAAGTACCTCCCCTATCGTTAAAGGAAATGGTACTAGTCCTGATTTGCTATGACCTTGAGGTACTTGAGAGCATACCCAACAATCTGTTTGATTTAACACACTACCCACTAAGGAGTGATAGTCACTCAATGGATGCCGGTCCATGTGGATATTAAAACTGGATTGGCATTTCTTAATGCACCCATCCTCAACTACGTTGTCACAGAGCCTACAGATACAGTTTTCTTCAGCTAACAATCCTTCACAATTCCTTCTATTGTCAATGCTATCGGATCGTTTTCTGATACTCGCCTTTGCTTGTTGATTATGTTGTTCTCGGAAAACTACGCCTCCATCTTTGTCATCAGAACCCATTCCAGAACCTTTCTCGACCTCCATGGTACTCTCGCCGGAACAGACTGCTCTGGTCAACATCATGGTCAACAGGAAAATCCGGATCACAGTCTCTTGGGGCAAGTCCATCTTATAGGAGGAAACGGAGAAGAATGAGAAGGGGGGGAAAATAATTGAGGGAGAGGGGATGGGAAGTGGAGAAAAACAATAAAAGGGAAACGGGAGATCGACAACTGCTTTTGATCTTGTGATTCTCAATGCTCAGGTGCCGCCTCAGTCCTCCTGGAACAGACACTCCAGTGATACAACTTCCTCTACCGTCTGTTCCTTATCACGGGACCTCTCTGGATCAGCAACCTTCTTACAATGGGACGAATGAACCCAAGTCTCTCTCTCGGCAACCTTCAATGCTGTAGTGCTAGTCAATAAGACTTGGTATGGTCCTTCCCATCTGTCAATAAGGCAACCTGAGCGTAGAAAATTCCGTATCATTACATAATCCCCAGGTTCAATGTCATGACAATTACTATCTGGTAAATCAGGAATCACCAACTTCAAATTATCATTTTGATTCCTTAGCTGTTTACTCATGTTAATCAAGTATTTTACAGTCACTTCATTGTTACACTTCAAATCATCCTGAGGGTTAATTATAACATGCGGTTGTCGACCAAACAAGATTTCAAAGGGAGACAGATTAAGAGGGGACCTGGGAGTGGTTCTGATGCTGTACAGTACAATGGGTAAAGCTTCTGGCCATGTCAATCCTGTCTCTGCCATAACTTTGCTCAGTTTATTTTTAATAGTGCTGTTCACTCTTTCCACCTTCGCACTCGCCTGTATGGAGTGTGCAGCTTGCTATCAATTCCCATCAACTTACACATTCCTTGAAAGACATCACCTGTAAAATGGGTACCCCTATCACTTTCGATAATTCTAGGGATACCATATCTACATACAAATTCCTGCACAATTTTCTTAGCAGTAAACATAGCGGTATTTGTGGCCGCAGGAAATGCTTCAACCCAATTTGAAAAAACATCTATACAAACAAGTACATATTTCAAATTTCGACAAGGGGGTAATTGAATGAAGTCAATCTGTATTACCTGGAAAGGGCCGCCTGCAGGTGGGATATGAGATGGTTCTGTTGGTATTGCCTTTCCGATATTCTTTCTCAAGCATGTAAGGCATGACATTGCTCTCTTACTTGCATGAGATGAGAATCCTGGGGCGCACCAATATGCTCTTACCAACTTGCACATTCCTTCCTTGCCCAGATGAGTCAGCCCGTGAGCTGCCTCAGCTAAACATGGAAGATATGCTCTGGGGGCCACTGGTTTACCATGTCCATCCGTCCAGAGTCCTGAGGACTCTTGGCCATATCCCTTTGCCTTCCAGACTGCCTTTTCCTGTGTGGAACACAAATTTTGCATTTCACACAACTTCTGTGTGTTGATGGTATTAAATACCATCAGTTGTGTGGTGTCTGTCTGTCTGGGGGTACCAGCTGCTAACTTAGCTGCTTTGTCTGCTCGGCTGTTACCAAGTGATGCTGGGTCTTGGCTATATGTGTGTGCTTTACACTTGATAACAGCCACTCTGTCGGGTTCCTGTATCGCTGTTAGAAGCCTTTTGATGTGAGCTGCATGCGCTACCGGTGTACCAGCTGCCGTTATGAAATTTCTGAGGCGCCATAGGGCTCCGAAATCATGGACTACCCCGAATGCGTATCTAGAGTCGGTGTAGATATTGGCTGATTTGCCCTTAGCCAATTCACATGCTCTGGTTAGGGCGACCAGTTCAGCAACCTGGGCTGAGTGAGGTGGGCCTAGCGGTTCTGCTTCTATGGTGCCTTGGTCATCTACGACTGCGTATCCAGTACACAAGTCTCCCGAGTCTGACTGTCTGTGACAACTACCGTCCGTGTAGAAAGTTAGATCTACATCTTCCAGTGGGTTGTCACTGATGTCAGGCCTTGCGGTAAAATTTTGGGTCAAATATTCCATACAATCATGTGTGTCCTCCTTTGTATTAAATTCTCCTTCCCCACCACTCTCATCCTCCACCCTTTGTGCCTGTCCAGGCACACCTGGGAGATATGTTGCAGGATTTAATGCACTGCATCTCCTTATGGTGATGTTTACGGGGGCCATTAGTGCCAATTCCCATCTTGTAAACCGTGCTGATGAGACGTGCCTGGTTTGGGCAGAATTTAGCAAGGCTGACACTGCATGTGGTGTATGAATTGTGAGGTTGTGACCTAGCACTACATCTTCGCTTTTCGTTACTAGCAATGCTATCGCAGCAACGCTTCGCAAGCATGTGGGGAGGGATCGCGCTACCGTATCTAGCTGAGCGCTGTAGTATGCTACCGGCCTGCTGGCATCACCGTGCTTTTGGGTTAGGACGCCTGCCGCGCAACCAGCACTTTCTGTTCCGTACAGCTCAAAGGGTTTCCCATAGTCTGGCATACCTGATGCTGGTGCCTGCATTAGGCACTGTTTAAGTCTCTCAAATGCCATCTCGGACTCGTCTGTATGCGAAATCCGATCAGGTTTGTTTGAGGAGACCATCTCCTGCAAAGGTAACGCTAGAATGGAAAATCCTGGGATCCAGTTACGGCAATACCCACACATTCCTAAAAATGTTCTGATCTGTTGCTGGGTTTGTGGCAGAGTCATGTCTCTAATTGCTTGAATTCTATCAGCGGTCAGGTGTCTCAGTCCTTGTGTTAGACAGTGTCCCAAATATTTTACCTTAGTTTGGCATAACTGTAACTTGTCTTTGGAAACCTTGTGTCCTGTGTCTGAAAGATGAAACAGGAGCTGTTTCGTATCCTTCAGGGATGCTTCCACTGAATCAGAACACAGTAGTAGATCATCCACGTACTGTATTAATACTGATCCACTCTCTGGTTGGAAAGACTGTAAACAATCATGCAAAGCCTGGGAAAATATACTTGGACTGTCTATGAAACCTTGTGGTAATCGAGTCCATGTTATGCACACCAGTGCCTGCAGGAAAGTACTAGTGTCAGAACTGTTATGCACTCCAGTGTCTGCAGGAATGTACTGGTGTTTGAACTGTTATGCAAAACAAATGGACTCACAGACAAACTGGGGAATATGACATAACGTACACAGAAGGTGATAGGGTAACAAAATACACACACAGTGAACAGAGAAGCCCAGAGGCTAAGGAACTGGGTATCTCCCTTGTATTAGAACTGCTCAGATGTAAAAAGCAAGATGTTGTGTTTTAATACGTAGAGAACCCGAAATGCTGTTGCTAAGGGCAACAGCAAAACCCTAAAGGGTTACCAACGGGTGTGGCAGTAAACTCCTTGGTCAGAGATGGAATGATAGACACAAGGAGAGCCTCCACAATCCTGATTCTCACTTGCAGTGCACAGGTTTAAGCTTACTGCCACTAAACTGACCCCTGACACCTAGCACAGTGAGACAGGATTAGACAGGCAAGTGTTAGAATACAGCCGCAAACTTGCTAAGTTCACAGAGTAATAACAGAACCCCAGCAAGCTAAACGACTGACTCCAGTCTTACTGCTAGGTCTGGATTGTCAGAGTGTAATACCAAATCCCCAGGCCTATTTGCAGTAAGCAACAAACAAATACAAAGCTACACAGTACTGGCTAACTTTCATGAACTGACTAACCAACAGAGAATTCAGCAGCATCTGCTTACCCTGAAAAGAGGCCTTATAAAGCAGGTGCTGTCCACGCCCCACTCAGACCTCACAGACTGTGAGCACAAAAACCAGCACCGGATCCCCTGCCGTGCACAGAGCCTATAACCACTGCACAGCAAAAGACCCGAACCGGAGTATCAGCTGCGCTCAGGTTACTCCACTAGCACTTGTCTCCCGGTTGCCATGACGACGTGGCAGCACAGGGCAGGAGACCCTAACAGTACCCCCCCTCTGACGAGGGGTCAAAGAACCCCTACCACCGGGTTTATCGGGGAACTGCGAGAAGAAAGAGCGTATCAGTCTGGGGGCATGAAGATCACAACTGCGCACCCACGACCGCTCCTCCGGGCCATACCCCTTCCAGTGCACCAAAAATGACAGCCGACCCCGAACCACCTTGGAGTCAAGAATCCTTTCAACAACAAACTCCCTCTGGCCATGTATCAGAAGAGGGGAAGGTCTTCCACTGGAAGAAGGATTACTAATCGCCCGTTTGAAAAGGGAACAATGAAATGTTTTATTGATACCCAAAGAACGGGGCAGATCTAACTGAAATGCCACCGGATTGATAACCCTGGTGATCTTATAAGGGCCGATGAACCGGGGCCCTAACTTATGAGATGGCTGTCTCAACTTCAAATTCTTGGTAGACAACCAGACGAAGTCTCCTAATTTGAAGCTGCAGGGTCTTTTCCGCTTATCAAAAACCCTTTTGGTCACTAATGACACAGACACAAGGGCTTTCTTCACTTTCCGCCAAATACCTCTAAGGACCGAAACCACAGAGGAACCACCAGGCGTGGAGTCCAGGGGGTCAAAAGAATTGGCCTTAGGATGATGCCCATACACACAAAGGAAGGGAGAGATCCCTGTAGCAGAGTGAGCCGCGTTGTTATAGGCAAACTCCGCCATGGACAGATGAGCAACCCAGTCAGTCTGACACTTGGAGACATAACACCTGAGGAACTGCTCCAAGGACTGGTTCACCCTTTCAGTCTGCCCATTAGACTGCGGATGGTAGCCTGACGACAAGCTGACAGAAATCTGGAGATCGGAACAAAATGCCCTCCAGAATTTGGCCACAAACTGGGATCCGCGGTCAGAGACCACATCAAGTGGCAACCCGTGGAGACGCACAACATGCAGCATAAATAATTCAGACAGGCGTCTGGCTGATGGCAGCCCAACCAGTGGAACGAAGTGCGCCATCTTCGAAAACCTGTCAACGACAACCCAGATGGCTGTCATCCCCGAGGATTTGGGCAAGTCCACCACAAAATCCATTGAAATGTGGGTCCATGGCTTAGATGGGATAGAGAGTGGATGTAATGGGCCAACAGGAACCCCTCTAGGAGTCTTATTTCGGGCACAGATGTCACATGCCCGAACCCACTGATCCACATCCTTAGCCACCGAGGGCCAACACACCGCCCTAGATAGCAACTCCCGAGTTCTGGCAATACCCGGGTGACCTGCCGACTTCTTGGCATGGAATTCCAGGAACACTCGCTGTCTTAACCTAGGAGGCACAAACAAAAGACCTACCGGAAGGTCTGGAGGAGCCTGCTCCTGTGCTCTAAGGACTAATGATAAGAGGTCCTGGGTAATGCCCACTTTAATACATGATGGGGAAACAATGGGCAACGGCTCCTCGGTGGTCTCCTGGATTGGAGCAAAACTCCGCGAGAGCGCATCAGCCTTGATGTTTTTTGACCCAGGGCGATATGTTATCAAAAAATTAAAGCGAGCAAAAAACAAAGCCCATCGTGCCTGCCTGGCATTGAGACGCTTCGCTGACTCTAAATATGCCAGATTCTTATGGTCAGTGAGAATTGAGACCACAAACTTAGCCCCCTCAAGCCAGTGTCTCCACTCCTCGAGTGCATCCTTAATAGCCAACAATTCCCGGTTACCCACGTCATAATTCATCTCGGCAGGCGAAAATTTACGGGAAAAGTAAGCACAGGGATGAAGGCGATTATCAGACACTCCCATCTGAGAAAGCACTGCCCCAATACCCATCTCAGAGGCATCCACCTCCACCACAAAAGGACGCTCTGGATCTGGGTGTCGCAGCACCTTGGCCGATACAAATGCCCTTTTGAGACGGGCAAAAGCCGCTTTAGCCTCTCAAGACCAGTGAGCAACATCCGCCCCTTTCTTAGTGAGTGCCACCAAGGGCGCCACTATAGACGAAAATCCAGCGATAAATCGTCTATAAAAATTCGCAAAGCCCAGGAAACGCTGAAGCGCCTTCAAACTAGTGGGCTGCACCCAATCCAGGACTGCCTGTACCTTGGAACCCTCCATTTGGAAACCTTCTGGGGAGATAATATATCCTAGAAATGCGATTTGCTGAACTTCAAATTCGCACTTCTCCAGCTTCGCCCCAAGCCGGTGGTCTCTGAGTTTCTGGAGGACTAAGCGTACATGCTTCCGATGTTCCTCCAGGGAATGGGAGAAGATTAGGATGTCATCTAAGTATACAACTAAGAATCTATCCAAATATTCCCTGAGCACATCATTCATGAAATCCTGGAAGACTGCCGGGGCATTACAGAGCCCAAAAGGCATCACCAAATATTCATAATGCCCTGAGTGGGTATTAAAGGCAGTCTTCCATTCATCCCCCTCTCTTATTCGGATTAGATTGTACGCACCGCGTAGGTCAATCTTAGAAAAAATGGTGGCAGTACGAAGCTGGTCAAACAAGACCG
Source organism: Pseudophryne corroboree (assembly GCF_028390025.1). Taxonomy (NCBI): domain Eukaryota; kingdom Metazoa; phylum Chordata; class Amphibia; order Anura; family Myobatrachidae; genus Pseudophryne; species Pseudophryne corroboree. The sequence goes on from NC_086445.1 coordinate 1,023,140,286, forward strand.
AAATGAGAGGCAGTGGGTATGAGTTTTTAATCGTGATACGGTTCAATTCCCTGAAGTCGATGCAGGGTCGCAACGAACCGTCCTTTTTACCCACGAAGAAGAACCCCGACCCAACTGGAGACTGTGAAGGTCTGATAAATCCCTTAGCCAAGTTCTCCTGAATGTACTCTGCCATAGCCTGAGTCTCAGGACGTGACAGGGAGTACAACCTGCTCTTGGGAAGCTTAGCATTTGGCAACAAATCAATGGCACAGTCATAGGGGCGATGGGGAGGTAGTACCTCTGCAACTTTTTTGGAGAACACGTCCGCAAAATCTGCATAACACCCTGGCAATCCTGGCAAACTTAGCTGCGAGAGCCTGACTGGAAGGCTCAAGCAACTCCTGAAACAATCAGTACCCCAACTAAGAATCTCCCCAGAGACCCAGTCAAATTGAGGATTGTGGGCCCTTAACCAGGGTAACCCCAACACCAATGGGGCAAAAGTACAGACAGTCACATAAAAGGACAATTTTTCAGAGTGTGTGGCTCCAATAAACAAAGAAATCTGGCTAGTGCAAGAGGTAATTTTACCTTGGGATAATGGTTCCCCGTTTAACCCACAAATCTCAATTTCCGATGCCAAGGGTACTAAGGGAACAGAGTGTTTTAGGGCGAATTGGCGGTCCATAAAAACCCCGTCGGCCCCACTGTCCACAAAGGCCTCAGTCTTGACAGTTTGACCGAGGATCTTCAAGGTCACCGGAATGATAAAAGTCTTCTTGGGAAATTCTGACTTCTGGCCTGACAGGATATTTCCCATCACCCTCAGGCCCTGAAGTTTTCCGGCTTTTCTGGGCATGATACTACCACATGACCTTTATTCCCACAGTACAAACACAACCCCTGCTGTCTCCTCCGCGTCTTCTCACGCGAGGAGAGGCGGGTAGCCCCAATCTGCATAGGCTCCTCTGAAAATTCCTCAGAGTCTGAGGTTCCCTTGGGAAGGAAGGAAATCTCAGTCTCCCTTTCAAGCCTACGCTCTCTCAGCCGTCTATCCACCCGGATGGATAACTGCATGAGCTGATCCAAGCTATCAGGCAAGGGATATTGTACCAGTTGGTCCTTTATCTGGTTAGAAAGACCTCTTCGGTACTGGTGTCTCAGGGCTGGGTCATTCCACTGGGTATCATGGGCCAACCTCCGAAACTCCGTACAGTAAACCTCGACTGGCCTTCGCCCTTGCTTAAGGATCGAAATCTGAGCCTCGGCTGAGGCCGTCTTGTCAGGGTCATCATACAACATGCCCAGTGCCGTAAAAAAAGCATCAACACTTTTAAGCGACGGACAGTCAGGCTGCAACCCATATGCCCAGACCTGTGGGTCTCCTTGTAGCAAGGAAATCACTATGCCCACCCGCTGAATCTCCGACCCAGAAGACTGAGGCCTAAGCCGGAAGTATAGCTTGCAGCTCTCCTTGAAACAAAAGAACTGCGAGCGATCTCCAGAAAAACGATCCGGGAGATTTACTTTCGGCTCCTTAACCCCTGCAGGTGCTGCTGCTGCGGGAGCTCCGCCAGCAGCCTGGGAGGTGTGCATTTTAATGGACAAATCATTAAATTGCCGAGTCAGGACCTGCACCTGATCGACCACCTGTTGCAACGTATTTTGAGGGGTATGCTCCATATTCCCACAAAATTTCAACAGGAGTATTAGGCTGCTGAATATGTTATGCACACCAGTGCCTGCAGGAAAGTACTAGTGTCAGAACTGTTATGCACTCCAGTGTCTGCAGGAATGTACTGGTGTTTGAACTGTTATGCAAAACAAATGGACTCACAGACAAACTGGGGAATATGACATAACGTACACAGAAGGTGATAGGGTAACAAAATACACACACAGTGAACAGAGAAGCCCAGAGGCTAAGGAACTGGGTATCTCCCTTGTATTAGAACTGCTCAGATGTAAAAAGCAAGATGTTGTGTTTTAATACGTAGAGAACCCGAAATGCTGTTGCTAAGGGCAACAGCAAAACCCTAAAGGGTTACCAACGGGTGTGGCTGTAAACTCCTTGGTCAGAGATGGAATGATAGACACAAGGAGAGCCTCCACAATCCTGATTCTCACTTGCAGTGCACAGGTTTAAGCTTACTGCCACTAAACTGACCCCTGACACCTAGCACAGTGAGACAGGATTAGACAGGCAAGTGTTAGAATACAGCCGCAAACTTGCTAAGTTCACAGAGTAATAACAGAACCCCAGCAAGCTAAACGACTGACTCCAGTCTTACTGCTAGGTCTGGATTGGCAGAGTGTAATACCAAATCCCCAGGCCTATTTGCAGTAAGCAACAAACAAATACAAAGCTACACAGTACTGGCTAACTTTCATGAACTGACTAACCAACAGAGAATTCAGCAGCATCTGCTTACCCTGAAAAGAGGCCTTATAAAGCAGGTGCTGTCCACGCCCCACTCAGACCTCACAGACTGTGAGCACAAAAACCAGCACCGGATCCCCTGCCGTGCACAGAGCCTATAACCACTGCACAGCAAAAGACCCGAACCGGAGTATCAGCTGCGCTCAGGTTACTCCACTAGCACTTGTCTCCCGGTTGCCATGACGACGTGGCAGCACAGGGCAGGAGACCCTAACAGTCCATGTATATTGGACTCCTCTGTATGTGAATGCAAACAAGTATTGGCTGTTAGGGTGCAGAGGTACCGAAAAGAAAGCGGAGCAGAGGTCAATAACAGTGAAAGATTTCGCAGTGGGAGGGATTTGCATAAGGATGACAGCTGAATTTGGCACTACGGGGAACTGACTCTCAACTATTTTGTTAATCCCCCTTAGATCCTGCACTAGCCGGTAACCCCTCCCCCCACTCTTTTTCACAGGGAAGATGGGACTATTGGCAGTGCTGGACGTTCTTACCAGAATGCCCTGTTGTAGCAAGCGCTCTATTACGGGATACACTCCTAACTCCACCTCTGGCTTCAGAGGGTGCTGTGGGATTTTTGGAGCTATCCTACCATCTTTTACTTGTACAACTACCGGAGCTACGTTTGCCATTAATCCAGTGTCCTGTCCATCTTTAGTCCAAAGTGACTCTGGTATCTGGGATGTCATTTCTTCTACTTGGGATGGAGTCCTATTTGTCGTAATGGTATGTGACATTAATTTTGATGGGGAGTCTAACATGTCTCGCACTTCCTGAGCGTGATTCTCAGGTATGTCCAAGAATACACCTTCAGGAGTACAATAAATGACGCACCCCATTTTACACAATAAGTCTCTTCCCAGGAGATTAGTCGGTGCCGATGCAGCCAGCAAAAAGGAATGCTTGGTATGTAAAGGCCCTATTGTAATCTCGGCTGGTTTGCTAACAGGGTAGTGCTGGACTACTCCCGTTACTCCTATGGCTGGAATTGTCTTACCAGTGGTTCTCATGCCCACTGTCGAATTTATCACTGATTTGGCCGCCCCCGTATCTACAAGAAAGTTTAATGTTTTACCAGCTACATCAATTGCAATTTCGGGTTCACTTCCAAGATTTGCAATCAATTTTACTGGCTGGAGATTACAGGTATGGCCACACCCCTATTGGGTATGGTGACCTCCCTGAATCCCGCTGGCAGCAACTACTTGTGAGGGAGTTAGCTGGGAACTACCAGAGGCGTGCCAGTCTCTGTTCGGGGGGTATCTTTTTGTTTCCCCTGTATGTGGCTCATAACTCCGTCTCTGCGGACCTTGCTCCCAATGTCGTGTGTCGTGTCGTTGTCTAGGGGGTTGGTATGATCTTTGCGAATTTTTCGCTCTACAGTCTCGTGCTATGTGTCCCTGTTTATGACAAAAATAACATGTTACCACATTTGACTTACCCACAGGGTTTGGTGATATAAACACAGGCTGTTTTGTGGTCAGGGCCTGTATACTTACTGACATTAACTTATCACCTTGTGACTCCCTGTGTCTGGTGATATTCCGGTCGTGATCAATAGCAGCCTCTCTCAAAGTAGCCACCGACAGACCTCGCCAACATGGTTGTGTGGTCTGTACCCTGGTCTTTAATGCCTCTTTTAAACCATCCATTAGCACAGATACTGCTACTTCTTGATGATTTGCATTGGTCCTAATGTCCTCTATGCCAGTGTATTTTGCCATTTCTAATAATGCCCGGTGAAAACAATCAGCAGCTGTTTCTGACTCTTTTTGTTTAATGGAAAAAATTCTATTCCATTTGGCTACAGCTGGAAAATACTCTTTTAACTGTAAACTTATTCTTTTTACGTTATCTTTGTTGTATACATCTGTAAGAGGTACATCCTGATCCAATCCACAGTCAGCTAAAAATTGAGCTGCGTCGACATTGGAGGGTAAACAAGCCCTCAGCAATATCTGCCAATCTTTGTTATTGGGCTCTAAAGTGTTTCCTAGGTCTCTGATGTATTTTTGGCTAGCAACTAAATCTTTTCTAGGATCAGGGAATTCAGACACTATGGTTCTTAATTCCATTCGGGAAAACGGGCTGTACATGGCAATGTTCCTGATAGGAGTGACTCCTGTAGTGTCCGTTTTCCCATTTGGGACTGCTATTACCCTCACGGGAGCAAGTTTAACAACATCATTCTGTGTAGATTCTACAGTCTGTGGTGAAATGGTTTCAGCATAGTGTATGGTGCCGTACTTACCTGTTGATACGACCTCACCTGTCCCTCCGCTAGGGGGCTTTGTTACTAATCTTATGGGTTGGGCCGTGCCTACTGTCGTTTCTGATATAGTGGCTGCTAGAGAGAGCGCCGATATTGTTGCCGATTCGTCCTCTTGATCACACTCCTGGGGAAAGTTCAAAACAGGGTACAAATTGCACGGGTTAATACTTGCATGGGTTAACTTATTAACATTATCCTTAACATTTATACAGTTGCTAAGTGCCTGTTTGTTACCCCCTGATGCGTCATTCTCCGCAACCAATTTCTCTCCTGATATGTATGGTGGCGGTGGGGCCGTGGCTATCAGTTTCCTGATAGGGCCAGATCCCGCCACCTGAGCCAATCCTCTCTGTATTTCACCCTCCTGTTGCCATAACTGCAAATAATCATAATGTTTGATTCGTCTCTTTGCTGATTTAATGAGACATATCCTTCTCCTTAAATTTTGCAACACTTCTGGGCTGAAGCTGCCTACTCTTGGGAATTTCTCCCCGTCATGTACAGTCATTTTCTCCCATTCATCACATAAAATTTCTGTGTGTCTTCCGTATTTTTCACACATTACATACCTTGCCGACCCGACTGGTCGGTTTACAGAATCAACCCGAACCGAGGTTGATCGCCCCCTTCCTGAACAACTGGCCCCCATAATTTGCAGGTGTTGCTTGCTCTACCTCTGACCTCTATATCAGGGTGTTCAGCGAACCCTTACAAAAAACCAAAATATTCAAAGATAGGTTGACGGTGAAGTTTACCGAGCACCTCACTCACTCGCCCACGCCGACCAATATGCCCACACACTGATATAGTGCTGGCGTACTCGACCCAGGGCCCCTATTAACCTTAGTTTACTGGAACATGTAGGTATGATCTGAAGAGCATTAACCCTTTCCAGTAAAGGTGGGGTTGTCGGATAATTCCTGAGTGACCAGCGAACTTCCCTTTTTGAAAAAATAAAAAATTACACAAATCACGTTAGAATGTACAAATAGCGTTTATGACCGGGTTCGTACACAAATGGTACTGGTCAGGTTACTAACTAATGCACACAATTACATGCGGTACAATCGTTCAGTACATAAGCAACTAATCTTATGTACGGAGCGACCAGTGGAATCGACATTCAGCAGCTGCGAATTCCTTCAGCCTGAGCTTTATGGCCTATATGGGTGTTGCACCAACCCTTCTTGGTGTTGTGCCTTGTCTCTATAGCGGACTTCTTTGTACCTAGACCTCCTGGTCTGTTATATGACCTCCTGGTCTGACCTCCTGGTCTGCTATACCTCCTGGTCCGCTACACTCTAATGCTCAAATTTTATGTTTAACCAGAGATGCCTCCCTAGCCACCGTGCATGTCACTTACACGTATGTACCTTCACGAGAACTCGATGATTTCTGTGGTTCAATCCCCAAAATTGTAAAAACAAACACTCACTCACCACATATACACTTTTGTTTCTATTTCTATTTCTGCGCAGAAATTTTCTTTAGACCAGATGTGTTGTAAATTTGGAGAAGGATCTGTTAATTTAAATTTCGAATACTAAAATAAACTTGCGCTATTTATCGCCTGTTGCGCTACTTATCGCCTGTTGCGCTATTTATCGCCTGTTGCACTATTTATCGCCTGTTGCGCTATTTCGCTTGTTAAAAATCAACACTATCGTGTGACTTTAGTTACGTGGGCGTACCCAGACGCTCCGTTGCGTAATTTACGCTGCGTGCGTCGGCCTTTGCGTACGCGAGTCTCAGCCCTTTGTTTAGAGACACGTGTACACAAAACCAATGTCCACCGTAACACAATGTACACGTTTATCAATGTAGATGATCCTCGATCCTCTACTGAACCCCACACCAATCTCTCCTTGTACCTTTAGGTAGAGCTGCGTGTGTGCTTTACACTTTATCCCTTAATATTACTTTTACACTTTAACTATGAAATAGCGACAAATCTCTCTTAGCACGTTTTATCAATTTAAAATGGCAAACAGGAGAGTGATATATGAAAATACACGTAAAAGAAATGCAGATATGTGCGTGCATATGCAAGACAGAAATAAACAGTTTTAAAAGACACTAGCGTGTTGTTCTTACCTCCGGTTCCGGATTCCCTCAGCACCCTTTACTAAGCGAAGCAGACGCTTATCCCGTCAGCACTGCGAAGAATATGATCTCCCGCCCTTTGCTGATGGATAATGTCTGCTGAAATTACCTAGCAGAGATATGTGAAGGACAGGACGAGCCGCCAATTGATAAAGCTAAATATTTATCTTATATAACACCCTTTATGAGGTCGAACACTGTACGCTATTCACGTATGGAGTACCGTAAGGGTACGCACGTTGCGTAACAATCGCTTAGCCGTAGTCGAGACGCTCAAGAGTCACGTTCGCTCACGGCCAAGAGATCACAGGCAGGCACGCTATTGGCTGCCGACTAACGTAATGATTCGCTATAGCGTAGCGGACGCTCGGGACCACGAGGAGATCACCAGCGGCGCTGACGCTCACAATGTTAAACCTTTATATCTAAACCATAAACAATGTAATATGCAGTAAAACCTTAGTGTAATGATAGAGTGTAGATGCAACCTTGTGTAACCTTATTAACTTAAAAGCTGTTCGAGCGTCACCGACGCTCTGAGAATACTTAACACTATAAGAAATACACAGATACCGTGCTTAGGGTCTAACGCCTTATATGAATATTATTGCTTGCAAAAAGAATAATACAATACAAGTCACACACTACAATATAACATAGACTAACTAACCAGATAACTACACAGGAAATACAATATAATACAATTACGTTTGCAGGGAAATTAAGAGAGAAAGGGGAGAAGAGAGAGAGTGAGAAATGGCCCACAATAACAAGAAATACAATATGATTGCGGAGAAAACTTACGCACAAAGGGGAACGATCGCATGCGCCTCTGGACATCCAGCTCCCGATTATCAGCAATGAGAACCGTTGAAGAGTGAGAGCTGGATGTGATCGGCTTGTCTATTTATGCCCCACACACAATACAATTCAATGGTCCCTACAATCTCATTGTTCATTGGACACAGGAATTCCTCCTCGCATTATAACAAAAGGTCATAGGTTGATTCATACAGGTGGGCTGTGACAATTTCCAACTGCTCAGGTGGGTGGGAAACTAGGTTTCCCGCCGCATGGATAAGTAAGTGCAAATAATAGTAAATGGACATAAACTTCTTATGTCCATAACTATTCGCACGAGCGATTAATTCGCTTCAAACCAACACCGGAATATTGCTAATTAAATACTCTTCCGATGGATACTAAACACCACTGTATTACTCCTGTCTGACCCTTCGTATCAAACAAAGAGGGATTTCTCCGTCCATGAACATTCTACATTAACCAAACTTTCAGATTCTATCAAAGGGACCATAATCTACAAAATACATTATATGGTGAAAATATGTAACGAAAGAGTCGCCCGCTAGACGCATACAATCTCTACCACAAATGCGCATACCGTGCGCCTGCGGGTGCCCGCAACAGCGAGTATGCGCACGCACGGGAGAGCGCACGCATGCGCAGCAGGGACACATATGAGGTGCAAATATGGCAGTGTGCATCGTGATATTTTTCTGACTTTGACAGTACGCTCCGCAATGCGCAGGCGCGTCATACGAGTACAAAGAGCTTTGTGGTTTTGCACAGGTTACTAGCGACGCTTCCAGTCGCACTGGCGAACGCAAGGAGATTGACAGGAAGTGGGAGTTTCTGGGTGGCAACTGACCGTTTTCTGGGAGTGTTTGGAAAAACACAGGTGTGTCCAGGCGTTTGCTGGGTGGGTGTCTGATGCCATTACCGAGTCACTCGTCGCAGCAATCATCGCACAGGATAAGTAACTACAGGGCTGGTCTTGTTTTGCACAAACTGTGTTGTTTGCAGGCGCTCTGCTGCACAGGCGTTCGCACTCCTGCAAAGCGAAAATACACTCCCCGGTGGGCGGCGACTATGCATTTGCACGGCTGCTAAAAGTAGCTAGAGAGCGATCAACTCGGAATGAGGGCCAGTGTGCAATGGATGCTGTCACAACTGAGGGCCTGAGCTGACGGGAGGCAGCCTCAGTTGTAGGGGCTGAGATGTAACGGAACCTGGGAGGTTGTATCAGACCCCTAGACATGTAAGTAACATGTAGAATAACTGCCCGAAGGCGTGACCACGACAACCAGGATAAAAGTCAATGATGTTTATTATGACAAACTCCGTAACACAGCAGCAGTAAAAGGAAACATAAAAGTCAACAGAGGATAAATACAATTCCTGGGTACTACAGGGTGGCAAGGGCCACAGGCACTGGTAGTGTGAGACAGTTCTTATAATCTTCTAGTTGGAAAGTCCTTACCAGGCCTGACTGTAGCAATGGAGAGAACCCAGGATCGTACCAGCTGATGTTCCAGGAAAGGCTGGGCTGCTGAAGGTAAAACGGCTGCTGTGGATACTGGCTGGAACCAGACTGTTGTTGGTACGGAGTGGATACTGGCTGGAACCAGTTAAATAATAAACGAACTTGAGAGCGATGAAATAATAATGAAGTTTGGAGTTTGAGAGCGGTGAAATAATAATACCGGTGGAGAGTGGTAAACTGCAGAAAAGGACACCGGCCCTTTAAGAGAAGCTGTACACTGCTGGAAGCTGGGCTGGAAGCAGGTGATTGTTTGAGAGCGGTGAAATAATAATACCGGTGGAGAGTGGTAAACTGCAGAAAGGACACCGGCCCTTTAAGAGAAGCTGTACACTGCTGGAAGCTGGGCTGGAAGCAGGTGATTGTTGTAGCTGGAAACAGGTGAGTCCAGAATGGATCGGAGAGTCAGGCTACACCGCAGATGGAATGCTGGTGCGGGTCTCTATAGCAGAAGTCTGGAGACAGGAGCTGGAACCTGGAAGACAACCACAGGAGAGAGACAAACTGGAACTAGGTTAGACAACCAAAGCACTGACGCCTTCCTTGCTCAGGCACAGCATATTTATACCTGCAGCAAGGAAGGGGTTGGCAAGGCAATTATGCAGATTAACAATACAGACAGCAGATCGGTGGAAATGATCAGATGACAAAATCCAAGATGGCTGCGCCCATGCAGACACTTGGAGGGAAGTTTGGTTTGTAATCCATGTGAGAATTGAAACAGCAATGGCGGCGCCGGCCACAGGAGACAGGAGACGCCAGACTGATGATTGCACATCTAAACCACGTGGGCACAGCGGAGGCCGCGGCTGACGTAATCGCCACTCTGACACTCTGCATGCAGGAACTCAGGGACAGCGGTGGAGGCCGCGGGGAACGCCATTCCAGATGTTACATGGCGCCGCGGTGACCGCGTCTCAGAGTGACAGGAGAGGAGGCAGGAATGTGGACATCAGTGTAACGGATGGGATCCGGTCCTGGAACGCTGAGCCAGCCTCAGGAGGCATCTGAAGGGTAAGTAATGGCGTCCAGATACCCGGATCGTGACAGCACCCCCCCCCTTTAGGAGTGGCCCCAGGACACTTCTTAGGCTTTAAAGGAAACTTTGCGTGGAAATTTCGGACCAAGGCAGGAGCATGGACGTCTGAGGCATTGGTCCAAGAGCGTTCTTCAGGACCATAGCCCTTCCAGTCAATGAGGTATTGTAACTGACCGTAACGGAAACGTGAGTCCAAAATTTTGTCCACCTCGTACTCGACTCCCCGTTGAGTCTGAACTTTGGGAGCTGGAGGAAGTGCGGAATGAAACCGATTCAGGATCAGCGGTTTCAACAAAGAAACATGAAATGTCCTGGGTATTTTCAAGAAGGATGGTAACTGTAACCTGTAGGCAACAGGATTGATGACTTGTTCAATCTTGAAGGGTCCGATGTAGCGAGGTGCAAATTTCATGCTGGGAACTCTCAACCTCAAATTCTTCGTGGACAGCCACACACGATCACCCACCTTGAGAGCAGGAACCGCTCTACGCTTCCTATCGGCAAACTTCTTATACCTGAATGAGGCTTTAAGCAGGGCTGCACGGACGTTCCTCCAGTTATTTGAAAACTGACGCAAGGTGACATCCACTGCTGGAACAGAAGTTGCGGGAAGCGGTTGGAATTCTGGGACTTTAGGGTGGAATCCATAATTAATGAAGAATGGTGTAGAAGAAGATGAGGAATGGTATTGATTGTTGTGGCTGAACTCGGCCCAAGGAAGGAGTTGAACCCAGTCATCTTGAGAGGAAGACACATATATACGGAGGAAGGCCTCCAAGTCCTGATTCACCCTCTCGGTTTGACCATTGGTCTGAGGATGGTAAGCCGTGGAAAACTTTAACTTGACTTGGAGGGCTTGACACAAACTTCGCCAAAATTTGGCTACAAATTGTACTCCACGATCCGAGATGATCTCTTCAGGAAGACCGTGAAGTCGGAAGATCTCTTGTATAAACACTTGAGCCAACTTGGAAGCTGACGGAAGACCGGTGAGAGGGATGAAATGTGCCATCTTGGTGAACCGGTCAACTACCACCCAGATGGTATTAAACTTGTTGCAGATAGGTAGATCGGAAACAAAGTCCATCGACAAATGGGTCCAAGGTCGACGGGGAACAGATAATGGAACCAGTTGCCCCGCAGGCGACTGGCGGGAGACTTTGTGTTGGGCACACTTTGGGCAGGAGGCAATAAATTCCATAACGTCCTTCTTCAGAGTTGGCCACCAGTAGGACCTAGAAATAAATTCAAGGGTTTTCTGAATGCCTGTATGTCCAGAAAAACGGGAAGCATGGGCCCAATGCATGAGCTTCTTCCTTAGAACTGGCTTAACAAAACTTTTCCCTGGTGGAGGCGTAGAGTCCATCCCTACCGTGGAGAATGCCAACGGATTAATAATAGGATGCTTGTCTGCAGACTCGGACTCATTTTCTTGCTCCCATGAGCGGGAAAGGGCATCGGCCTTACGATTCTGAGAACCCGGACAGAACTGGAGTTTAAAGTCAAACCTAGAGAAGAAAAGTGCCCATCTGGCCTGACGAGGATTCAGACATTTTGCGCCTTTGAGATATAAAAGATTTTTGTGGTCGGTAAGTATGGTGATTGAGTGGGAAGCTCCCTCCAACAGGTATCTCCACTCCTCCAGAGCGAGCTTGATGGCTAGCAACTCCTGATCGCCAATGGCATAGTTGCGCTCAGCTGGGGAGAACTTCCGGGAGAAGAAACTGCAAGGATGTAGATGTCCATCTTTGGCCCTCTGGGATAACACTGCTCCTACTCCAACGGAGGAGGCATCTACCTCTAAGATAAAAGGAGAGTCGGTGTCGGGCTGTTTCAGAACTGGTGCAGAGATGAACCGTTGCTTCAGAAGGTGAAAGGCCTGTGTAGCTTCCTCGGACCACTTGGACGGATTAGCACCTTTCTTGGTTAATGCAGTGATAGGCGCCACAATGGTGGAAAAGTCTCGTATAAATTTTCTATAATAATTGGCGAACCCTAAGAACCTCTGGACCCCTTTGAGGCTTAAGGGTATAGGCCAATTCTGGATTGCTTGGAGTTTCTCAGGATCCATCTCTAGTCCGGAACCGGACACAATGTAACCTAGAAACGGAATGGTTTTAACTTCAAACACACACTTCTCCAATTAACAATAGAGGTGATTGACACGGAGACGGGAAAGAACCTCTTTTACCCAGAAACGATGATCTTCGAGATTATTAGCAAAGATGAGGATGTCGTCTAGATAAACCACGACATGGCGGTACAAGATGTCCCTGAAAATCTCATTCACGAAGTGCTGGAAGACTGCTGGAGCGTTGCTCAATCCGAAGGGCATGACGAGGTACTCATAATGTCCGTCACGGGTGTTAAAGGCGGTCTTCCACTCGTCACCCTCACGGATTCGGATGAGATTGTAGGCACCCCTCAAGTCCAGCTTTGTGAAAATAGTTGCACCACTAACTCTATCAAAGAGCTCGGTAATCAGGGGTAAAGGGTATCGGTTCTTGACGGTAATGTCGTTCAGACCTCTGTAGTCGATGCACGGACGCAGACCACCGTCTTTCTTCTTAACGAAGAAGAAGCCTGCGCCGGCTGGAGAAGAAGATGGTCGGATGAAACCCTTCGCCAGGTTCTCTTTGATGTACTCTTCCATGGAGTGTGTCTCAGGCAGAGACAACGTATAAGTTCGGCCTCGCGGTGGAACCTTCCCTGGAATGAGGTCGATTGGGCAGTCCCATTCTCTATGAGGAGGAAGGATATCAGCAGAGGCTTTACTGAACACGTCCGTGAAGTCTTGATATGGAGGAGGCGGAACATCAGATGACCTGGGGAAGGAAGAACAAACAGGAAGAACTTTGGCTAAACAAGTCTCAGCACAGGAGGGACCCCATGCCAGTATTTGCGTAGTCGTCCAGTCAATTGATGGGTTGTGGAGACGGAGCCATGGAAGGCCTAAAACCACTGGATGTGTGGCTCTTGGAATCACTAAAAAAGAAATATACTCAGAATGAAGAACTCCCACTCTCAGACGAACTGGAAGAGTCCTTAAGGAAATGACTGCGTCAAAAATCTTGCTGCCATCCACGGCAGTCAAAGAGATGGACGAGGACAGTCTCTCGGTGGGTAGGGACCACCGTTTAACATAAGCTTCGGTTATGAAATTCCCAGCTGCTCCGGAATCAAGGAGGGCAATGACGTTCCTGTAACGTTGAGCAATTTGGAGCGACATTGGGAGGTTACAGTCATGAGGAGATGGAGAGGAGATCATTACTCCTAGCCGGCCCTCTCCTTGGCGAGCTAGGATCTGGAGTTTCCCGGACGTTTGGGACAGGCATTGATAGTGTGCGACGGAGCTGCACAGTAGAGACAGAGAGACGTCTTCGGCGCTCAGCGGGAGATAGACGGGAACGACTAATTTGCATAGGCTCATCCTTGGATGGAGATGGTTGACGAGGAGGAGGAGCAGAAGATTTAGGAGTAGATGATCTTCCTCGCTCGGTTGCTCTCTCTCTGAAACGTAGATCAACCTTCGTGCAAAGAGAAATTAGCTCATCCAACTTAGAGGGCAAGTCTCTGGTAGCTAACTCATCCTTGATGCGTTCTGATAAGCCATGCCAGAATGCAGCATACAGGGCCTCGTCGTTCCATGCCAGTTCGGATGCCAGGATTTTAAACTGTATAAGATACTGTCCCACAGTACGTGTTCCCTGGCGTAAACGGAGAATCTCAGATGAAGCAGATGTTATCCGGCCTGGCTCGTCGAAGATGCGCCTGAATGTAGCCACAAAGTCAGTATAGGAGGATAGCAGGGGATCAGACTTCTCCCATAAAGGTGATGCCCAGTCAAGGGCTGAGCCACTGAGAAGGGAGAGGATATAGGCAATTTTGGTACGGTCACTGAAGAAATTGCCAGGTAGAAGCTCAAAGTGGATTTCACATTGATTGAGAAATCCCCTGCAGAACCTTGGAGATCCATCAAATTTTGCTGGCGTTGGAAGATGAAGATGTGGACTGGAAATGGGTAAGGTGGGTGGGGTTACAGCTGGTGTCACTGTAGTGGACGCACCGGACGTGCCAGGTCCACGGAGGGTCGTTTGAATCCCATCCAGCCGTGTAGAGAGATCCTGGAGACAGCGGATGATGTGGCCCTGTGCAGCCTCCTGATGTTCAAGTCGGGCTGCCAGTTCTTGCATCGGCCTGGCCGCTTGATCCTGGTCTCCGGCTGGATTCATTAGGTCAGTGCTTACTGTCACAACTGAGGGCCTGAGCTGACGGGAGGCAGCCTCAGTTGTAGGGGCTGAGATGTAACGGAACCTGGGAGGTTGTATCAGACCCCTAGACATGTAAGTAACATGTAGAATAACTGCCCGAAGGCGTGACCACGACAACCAGGATAAAAGTCAATGATGTTTATTATGACAAACTCCGTAACACAGCAGCAGTAAAAGGAAACATAAAAGTCAACAGAGGATAAATACAATTCCTGGGTACTACAGGGTGGCAAGGGCCACAGGCACTGGTAGTGTGAGACAGTTCTTATAATCTTCTAGTTGGAAAGTCCTTACCAGGCCTGACTGTAGCAATGGAGAGAACCCAGGATCGTACCAGCTGATGTTCCAGGAAAGGCTGGGCTGCTGAAGGTAAAACGGCTGCTGTGGATACTGGCTGGAACCAGACTGTTGTTGGTACGGAGTGGATACTGGCTGGAACCAGTTAAATAATAAACGAACTTGAGAGCGATGAAATAATAATGAAGTTTGGAGTTTGAGAGCGGTGAAATAATAATACCGGTGGAGAGTGGTAAACTGCAGAAAAGGACACCGGCCCTTTAAGAGAAGCTGTACACTGCTGGAAGCTGGGCTGGAAGCAGGTGATTGTTTGAGAGCGGTGAAATAATAATACCGGTGGAGAGTGGTAAACTGCAGAAAGGACACCGGCCCTTTAAGAGAAGCTGTACACTGCTGGAAGCTGGGCTGGAAGCAGGTGATTGTTGTAGCTGGAAACAGGTGAGTCCAGAATGGATCGGAGAGTCAGGCTACACCGCAGATGGAATGCTGGTGCGGGTCTCTATAGCAGAAGTCTGGAGACAGGAGCTGGAACCTGGAAGACAACCACAGGAGAGAGACAAACTGGAACTAGGTTAGACAACCAAAGCACTGACGCCTTCCTTGCTCAGGCACAGCATATTTATACCTGCAGCAAGGAAGGGGTTGGCAAGGCAATTATGCAGATTAACAATACAGACAGCAGATTGGTGGAAATGATCAGATGACAAAATCCAAGATGGCTGCGCCCATGAGAATTGAAACAGCAATGGCGGCGCCGGCCACAGGAGACAGGAGACGCCAGACTGATGATTGCACATCTAAACCACGCGGGCACAGCGGAGGCCGCGGCTGACGTAATCGCCACTCTGACACTCTGCATGCAGGAACTCAGGGACAGCGGTAGAGGCCGCGGGGAACGCCATTCCAGATGTTACATGGCGCCGCGGTGACCGCGTCTCAGAGTGACAGGAGAGGAGGCAGGAATGTGGACATCAGTGTAACGGATGGGATCCGGTCCTGGAACGCTGAGCCAGCCTCAGGAGGCATCTGAAGGGTAAGTAATGGCGTCCAGATACCCGGATCGTGACAGATGCTACATGATCTCCCAGTTATACAGCATGGCGGAATATGCTGCATGCACTATGTAAATAAATGTTAATCAATAAATGATCACATTTCATACTAGAGATGTGCGCCGGCCCCGTGTTTTGGTTTTGGAGCTGTATTTTTTTTTAAACACTAAAAACAGCTAAACTCATGTACTTTGGGCCAATTTTTGTTTCTACAGTATTATTAACCTTGATAACATTTCCATTGTTGCATCGCGGCAAATAACCCGCAGCATAGCGGGGCATGCGCTATGTGTGCGATCCCGCTATGCGTAGAAGTGAGTGCGCCGCCCATTCATTCTAATGATAATTGCTTGCAGTGCGTACGCACGCGGCGTGCCGCAGTGCTTACCCATCGCTATCCCGCTACAGCACAACTGTAGCGGGACACACCTGTACATAAGCATTTATCACCCAGTTATGATGTCATTATTGCGTGTCATGTATCTCTTACTTACATGCAAATAAAATGTTTCTCTACCAGTACTTATCATATCAGAAGCTTCCATCCACTGCCCTCATTATTCCATTAACATCCTCATTTTTATCATCAAACTGTACGCCTTTCCCCGTGCTCTATAGTACACGGTCGAATCACATTATTATGACCGCCAGCTAGGTGCAGTGACCGTCCGTTTTCTTCGGAGCCCCATACGCAGCAGGGGTCACTGTTCTGTCATGTTAGACACACGTCTGGTAGCCCCCAGCGTCATTGTGACGGTGAGCTGCTCCGCTGTAGCGTGTCGGTCGGCCCTCACGCACCTTCATAGCCGACGTTCACCTCTCACATCAGTGGCACGTGGTGCTCCGCAGTTTCCACGTCGGTTATTCACAATGGTGCCATTTGTCCAGTCATGATACACCGTCACCGCAGCAGCACGCGGACAGGTTACACACTGCGCTGTGTCAGAATTACCGCCACCTGTGGCCCGAAAGCCGATAATCATCCCTTCCTGCAACTCGGATAAATCGCCCCTTTTACCCATGACAGCAACGAGTGATATGTGTGCAGACGGCCTATCGCACACCTTATATACCCACCAAGCCAGCGCACGACACGTGACGTACTTCATGGGCTACGCGCTGCCAACATCACATGTAGGATGTGGTCATAATAATGTGACTGGGACATAATTTATAAAGGGCATTTTTGCGTGTGGGACATAAAATGGTGTCAGTGGCATAACTGTGTGTGGTATAATATGTAAGGCATTAGGGTGTGTGGCATAATGTGTAATGGGTGTTACGCTGTGTGGCATAATATGTAATAGGCATTAAGGTGTGTGGTATAATATGTAAGGCATTACGGTGTGTGGCATAATGTGTAATGGGCATTGCAGTGTGTGGCATAATGTATAATGGGCTGTCACAACTGAGGGCCTGAGCTGACGGGAGGCAGCCTCAGTTGTAGGGGCTGAGATGTACCGGAACCTGGGAGGTTGTATCAGACCCCTGGACATGTAAGTAACATGAATAATAACTGCCCGAAGGCGTGACCACGACAACTTGGATAAAAGTCAATGATGTTTATTATGACAACTCCGCAACACAGCAGCAGTAAAAGAAAACGTAAAAGTCAGCAAATAATAAATACAGTTCCTGGGTACTACAGGATGGCAGGAGCCACAGGGCACTGGTAGTGTGAGATAGTTCTTATAATCTTCTAGATGGAAAGTCCTTACCAGGCCCGACTGTAGCAATGGAGATAACCCAGGATTGTGCCAGCTGGTGTTCCAGGAAAAGCTGGGTTGCTGAAGGTAAAACAGCTGCTGTGGATACTGGCTGGAACCAGACTGTTGTTAGCACGGAGTGGATACTGGCTGGAACCAGTTAAATAATAAATGAACTTGGGAGCGATGAAATATGAACTAAAATGTAGAACTTGAGAGCGGAGAAATAATAATACCGGTGGAGAGTGGTAAAGTGTAGAAAGGACACCGGCCCTTTAAGGGAAGCTGTACTCTGCTGAAAGCTGAGCTGGAAGCAGGTAATGTTGTAGCTGGAAACAGATGAATCCACAATGGATTGGAGAGTCAGGCTACACCGCAGGTGGAATGCTGGTGCGGGTCTCTATGGTGGAAGTCTTGAGACAGGAGCTGGAACCTGGAAGACAATCACAGGAGAGAGACAAACAGGAACTAGGTTTGACAACCAAAGCACTGACGCCTTCCTTGCTCAGGCACAGTGTATTTATACCGGCAGCAAGGAAGGGATTGGCTAGGCAATTATGCAGATTAACAATACTGACAACAGATTGGAGGAAATGATCATCTGACAGAATCCAAGATGGCTGCGCCCATGCAGACACTTGGAGGGAAGTTTGGTTTGTAATCCATGTGGTAATGAAAACAGTAATGGCGGCGCCGGCCACTGGAGACAGGAGACGCCAGGCTGACAAGTGCACATCCAACCACGCGGACACAGCGGAGGCCGCGGCTGACGTAATCGCCACTCTGACACTCTGCATGCAGAAGCTCAGGGACGGCGGCGGAGGCCGCGGGAGACGCCATGCCAGATGTAATAAGGCGTTACTGTGACAGTGTCTCAGAGAGACAGGAGAGGATGCAGGAATGTGAACATTAGGATAACAGATGGGATCCGGTCCTGGAGCGCTGAGCCAGCCTTAGGAGGCATCTGATGGGTAAGAAATGGCGTCCAGATACCCGGATCGTGACAGCACCCCCCCCCTTTAGGAGTGGCCCCAGGACACTTCTTTGGCTTTTGAGGAAACTTGGAATGGAATCTCCGGACCAAGGCAGGAGCATGGACATCAGAAGCATTGGTCCCTGAACGTTCCTCAGGACCATAACCCTTCCAGTCAATAAGATATTGTAGTTGACCGTAACGGTGACGTGAGTCCAGGATCTTGGCCACTTCATACTCAACGCCTCGTTGAGTTTGGACTTTCGGAGTTGGAGGAAGTGAGGAATGAAACCGATTCAAGATCAGCGGTTTCAACAGGGAAACATGGAATGTCTTGGGTATTTTTAAGAAGGGAGGCAACTGGAGTCTGTAAGCAACAGGATTGATGACTTGTTCAATCTTGAAAGGACCGATATAGCGAGGTGCAAACTTCATACTGGGAACTCTTAACCTCAAATTCTTTGTGGATAACCATACCCGATCACCCACCTTGAGAGCAGGAACTGCTCGACGCTTCTTATCCGCAAACTTCTTGTACCTGAACGATGCCTTGAGCAGAGCTGATCGTACGCTCTTCCAGATATTGGCAAACTGATGCAAGGTGATATCCACTGCGGGAACAGAAGTTGCTGGAAGCGGTTGGAACTCAGGAACTTTAGGGTGGAATCCAAAGTTAGTGAAGAATGGTGTTGAAGCAGATGAAGAATGATACTGGTTGTTATGACAGAACTCGGCCCAGGGAAGTAATTGAACCCAGTCATCTTGAGAGGAGGACACATAGATGCGGAGGAAGGCCTCCAAGTCCTGATTCACCCTCTCGGTTTGACCATTGGTCTGAGGATGGTAAGCCGTGGAAAACTTTAGCTTGACTTGGAGGACTTGACATAAACTTCGCCAGAATTTGGCTGTGAATTGAACTCCTCGATCTGAGATAATTTCTTCAGGAAGACCGTGGAGTCGGAAGATCTCTTGTATGAATACTTGAGCCAACTTGGAAGCTGACGGAAGACCGGTGAGAGGAATGAAGTGTGCCATCTTGGTGAACCGGTCAACTACCACCCAGATGGTATTGAACTTGTTGCACATGGGTAAGTCTGTAATGAAATCCATCGACAAGTGGGTCCATGGTCGACGGGGAACGGATAGTGGAACCAGTTGCCCCGCAGGCGACTGGCGGGATACTTTATGTTGGGCACACTTTGGGCAAGATGCAATAAACTCCAAGACGTCCTTTTTCAGAGTTGGCCACCAATAGGACCTAGAGATAAACTCCAAGGTTTTTTGGATACCTGTATGTCCGGCAAAACGGGAAGCATGGGCCCAATGCATGAGCTTCTTCCTTAGCATCGGCTTCACAAAACTTTTCCCTGATGGGGGCGTAGAGTCCATCCCTACCGTGGAGAATGCCAACGGATTTATAATAGGATGCTTGTCTGAAGACTCTGACTCATTTTCTTGCTCCCATGAGCGGGAAAGGGCATCGGCCTTGCGATTCTGAGAGCCCGGACAGAACTGGAGTTTAAAGTCGAACCTGGAAAAGAAAAGTGCCCATCTGGCCTGACGAGGGTTGAGACATTGTGCGCCCTTCAGGTATAAAAGGTTCTTGTGGTCTGTAAGTATGGTGATTAAATGAGAAGCTCCCTCCAACAGATACCTCCACTCTTCTAGAGCGAGCTTGATGGCTAGCAACTCCTGGTCGCCAATGGCATAGTTGCGCTCAGCTGGGGAGAACTTCCGGGAGAAGAAACTGCAAGGATGTAAATGGCCATCTTTAGCCCTCTGAGATAACACCGCTCCTACTCCAACGGAGGAGGCATCCACCTCTAGGATGAAAGGAGAGTCGATGTCAGGCTGTTTCAGGACAGGCGCAGAGATGAACCTCTGTTTTAAAAGATGAAAAGCTTGCATGGCTTCTTCAGACCACTTGGACGGGTTAGCACCCTTCTTGGTGAAAGCAGTAATAGGCGCCACAATGGTGGAAAAGTCTCGTATAAACTTTCGGTAATAATTGGCGAACCCTAAGAACCTCTGGACCCCTTTGAGGGTTAAGGGTACCGGCCAATTCTGAATTGCTTGTAGTTTCTCAGGATCCATCTCTAGTCCGGAACCGGACACAATGTACCCTAGAAACGGAATGGACTTGACTTCAAAGACGCATTTTTCTAATTTGCAATAGAGATGATTGACACGGAGACGGGACAGAACCTCTTTAACCCAAAAACGATGTTCCTCTAAATCGTTGGCAAAAATGAGGATATCGTCTAGATAGACCACGACATGACGGTATAGAATGTCTCTGAAAATCTCATTGACAAAATGCTGGAAGACAGCTGGAGCATTGCTCAATCCGAAGGGCATGACGAGGTACTCATAATGTCCGTCACGGGTGTTAAAGGCGGTCTTCCACTCGTCACCCTCACGGATCCGGATGAGATTGTATGCACCTCGCAAGTCCAGCTTTGTAAAGATGGTAGCTCCGCTAACTCTGTCAAAGAGCTCAGTAATCAGGGGTAAAGGATAACGGTTCTTGATGGTAATGTCGTTCAAACCTCTGTAGTCGATGCACGGCCGCAGACCACCATCTTTCTTTTTTACAAAAAAGAAGCCTGCGCCGGCTGGGGAAGAAGAAGGTCGAATGAACCCCTTTGCTAGGTTCTCTTTAATGTATTCCTCCATAGAATGCGTCTCAGGCAGAGACAACGGATAAGTTCGGCCTCGAGGTGGAACCTTCCCTGGAACGAGATCAATCGGGCAGTCCCATTCTCTATGAGGAGGAAGGATATCAGCAGAAGCTTTACTGAACACATCCGTGAAATCTTGATATGGAGGAGGTGGAACATCAGACGACCTGGGGGAGGAAGAACAGACAGGCAATACTTTAAACAAACATGTCTCTGCACAGGAGGAACCCCATGCCAGGATTTGCGTAGTCGTCCAATCAATTGTAGGATTGTGAAGACGGAGCCATGGAAGGCCCAGGACCACAGGATGTGTGGCTCTTGGAATCACTAAAAGTGAAATAAGTTCGGAATGAAGAACTCCCACTCTCAGACGAACTGGTAGAGTCCTTAGAGCAATAACAGTATCAAAAATTTTACTGCCATCCACGGCAGTTAAGGAAAAGGAGGAAGGAAGTCTCTCGGTGGGTAGGGACCACCGTTTAACATAGGCTTCAGTAATAAAGTTCCCAGCTGCTCCGGAATCAAGGAGAGCAATGACGTTCCGATAACGTTGAGCAACTTGAAGCGAGACTGGGAGATTACAATCATGAGGAGATGGAGAGGAGATCATTACTCCTAGCCGGCCCTCTCCTGGGCGAGCTAGGGTTTGGAGTTTTCCCGGACGTTCGGGACAGGCATTGATGGTGTGAGACGGAGCTGCACAGTAAAGACAAAGAGACTCAGAGAGACGTCTTCGGCGCTCAGCAGGAGTTAAACGGGAACGGCCAATTTGCATGGGCTCATCTTTAGATGGTGACAGTTGACGAGGAGGAGGAGCAGAAGATTTTGGAGCAGATGATCTTCCACGCTCAGTTGCTCTCTCTCTGAAACGTAAATCAACTTTCGTGCAGAGTGAGATTAGCTCATCTAACTTAGAAGGTAAGTCTCTGGTAGCTAACTCATCTTTAATAAGCTCAGATAAGCCATGCCAGAATGCAGCATACAGGGCCTCGTCGTTCCATGCCAGTTCGGATGCCAGGATCTGGAACTGTATCAGATATTGTCCTACAGTACGTGACCCCTGGCGTAAACGGAGAATCTCGGATGAAGCTGAGGTTACCCGGCCTGGCTCGTCGAAGATGCGCCTGAATGTTGACACGAATGCAGTGTAAGAAGATAGCAGGGTGTCGGACCTCTCCCATAACGGTGATGCCCAGTCAAGGGCGGAGCCACTGAGAAGAGAGATGATGTAGGCAATTTTTGTACGGTCACTGGGAAAATTGCCAGGTTGTAGCTCAAACTGAATCTCACACTGGTTGAGAAATCCCCTGCAGAATCTTGGAGATCCGTCAAATTTTGCTGGCGTTGGAAGATGAAGACGTGGAGCAGAAATGGGTAAGGTGGGTGGGGTTATAGCTGGAGTCACTGTGGTTGACGCACCAGATGCGCCTGATCCACGGAGAGTTGTCTGAATCCCATCCAGCCGAGTAGAGAGATCCTGGAGACAGCGGATGATGTGGCCCTGTGCAGCCTCCTGATGTTCTAGTCGGGCTGCCAGTTCTTGCATCGGCCTGGCCGCTTGATCCTGGTCTCCGGCTGGATTCATTAGGTCAGTGCTTACTGTCACAACTGAGGGCCTGAGCTGACGGGAGGCAGCCTCAGTTGTAGGGGCTGAGATGTACCGGAACCTGGGAGGTTGTATCAGACCCCTGGACATGTAAGTAACATGAATAATAACTGCCCGAAGGCGTGACCACGACAACTTGGATAAAAGTCAATGATGTTTATTATGACAACTCCGCAACACAGCAGCAGTAAAAGAAAACGTAAAAGTCAGCAAATAATAAATACAGTTCCTGGGTACTACAGGATGGCAGGAGCCACAGGGCACTGGTAGTGTGAGATAGTTCTTATGATCTTCTAGATGGAAAGTCCTTACCAGGCCCGACTGTAGCAATGGAGATAACCCAGGATTGTGCCAGCTGGTGTTCCAGGAAAAGCTGGGTTGCTGAAGGTAAAACAGCTGCTGTGGATACTGGCTGGAACCAGACTGTTGTTAGCACGGAGTGGATACTGGCTGGAACCAGTTAAATAATAAATGAACTTGGGAGCGATGAAATATGAACTGAAATGTAGAACTTGAGAGCGGAGAAATAATAATACCGGTGGAGAGTGGTAAAGTGCAGAAAGGACACCGGCCCTTTAAGGGAAGCTGTACTCTGCTGGAAGCTGAGCTGGAAGCAGGTAATGTTGTAGCTGGAAACAGATGAATCCACAATGGATTGGAGAGTCAGGCTACACCGCAGGTGGAATGCTGGTGCGGGTCTCTATGGTGGAAGTCTTGAGACAGGAGCTGGAACCTGGAAGACAATCACAGGAGAGAGACAAACAGGAACTAGGTTTGACAACCAAAGCACTGACGCCTTCCTTGCTCAGGCACAGTGTATTTATACCTGCAGCAAGGAAGGGATTGGCTAGGCAATTATGCAGATTAACAATACTGACAACAGATTGGAGGAAATGATCAGCTGACAGAATCCAAGATGGCTGCGCCCATGCAGACACTTGGAGGGAAGTTTGGTTTGTAATCCATGTGGTAATGAAAACAGTAATGGCGGCGCCGGCCACTGGAGACAGGAGACGCCAGGCTGACAAGTGCACATCCAACCACGCGGACACAGCGGAGGCCGCGGCTGACGTAATCGCCACTCTGACACTCTGCATGCAGAAGCTCAGGGACGGCGGCGGAGGCCGCGGGAGACGCCATGCCAGATGTAATAAGGCGTTACTGTGACAGCGTCTCAGAGAGACAGGAGAGGATGCAGGAATGTGAACATTAGGATAACAGATGGGATCCGGTCCTGGAGCGCTGAGCCAGCCTTAGGAGGCATCTGATGGGTAAGAAATGGCGTCCAGATACCCGGATCGTGACATGGGCATTACGGTGTGTGGCATAATGTGTAATGGGTGTTACGGTGTGTGGCATAATATGTAATAGGCATTAAGGTGTGTGGTATAATATGTAAGGCATTACGGTGTGTGGCATAATGTGTAATGGGTGTTACGGTGTGTGGCATAATATGTAATAGGCATTAAGGTGTGTGGTATAATATGTAAGGCATTACGGTGTGTGGCATAATGTGTAATGGGCATTGCAGTGTGTGGCATAATGTATAATGGGCATTACGGTGTGTGGCATAATGTGTAATGGGTGTTACGGTGTTTGTCATAATGTGTAAGGGGCATTACGATGTGTGGCATAATGTCGACATGCCCCTATTGTCATGTAGAAACTCCCCGTTTCGTGTGATCACGCCCATTTTTACTATCGGTACCACTAAGAAAAAATTTCTACTTGCACCACTGTGTCCACATCTCCTGATCCTACCCAATTCACATTCCTCACAAAGCTGCGAATTTTCACCATCGGTCAGCATACCGACGCTGGTATCCCGGCCTCCAGAATGCCGGCAGGGGGCCCAGGACTATTCCCACTCGTGGGTGTCCAGGACACCCATAGAGTGGAAATAGAACCTGTGGCGAGCATACTCAGAAACTGCAGGAAAATATTTAGTAGCAATTCTGCTAATCTTTAGTTCGTTATTCTGCTAAGATAAGATACACTCCCAGAGGGCGGCGACTTAGCGTGTGCAATGCTGCTAAAAGCAGCTAGTGAGCGAACAACTCGAAATGAGGGCCATAGGCAGGTACTATTATGACATCATATTACACATCTGTCCCTTTACCATCCTCACATTTGCCACATTGCATACAATCCGCTCCTATCACCTCTTTCTCTTTTCAGTAATCTGCTGGGTTTTTGGCTACTTTCCATTTTTCCTCTAGGGTAGAAAACCAGCAAAAAGACTGAAATAATACCAAAACCACTAAATTACAAATAAAGTTACTGTTTTAAGATGTTTATACTTTGAACTGCCATTAATGGTGAGGCCAAGACTAGTTATTTCAGCACGTCTATGGGGTGCGAATAAAAACGAGCGAGGTTTTCCTGCCGTGCGACCGGCGTTACATCAGTGTGCTAGGTAATGACAGGAACGTGCTGCTACTGGATTCTCCCCCACAGTCTCTGGACTTAGTATAGAATACAGGCCATTCTGGAGACACAGTAGAGGCCTCATCATACCCATTATACAGTGGGCCTTCATGATTAGTATATATTCAGGTTAGCCCCATGCAACTTTAGCAGTATACACAATATACAGTGCATCCAGAGAGTATTCACAGCGCTTCATTTTTCCCACATTTTGTTATGTTACAGCCTTATTCCAAACTGGAATAAATTAATTTTTCCCCTCAAAATTTCTACACACAATACACCATAATGACAACGTGGAAAAAGTTTTTTTTTAGAGATTTTTTAAAATTTATTAAAAATAAAAAACTAAGAAATCATATGTGCGTAAGTATTCACAGCCTTTGCCATGAAGCTCAAAATTGCGCTCAGGTGCATCCTGTTTCCACTGATCATCCTTGAGATGTTCCTACAGCTTAATTGGAGTCCACCTGTGGTAAATTCAGTTGATTGGACATGATTTGGAAAGGCACACACCTGTCTATAAAGGTCCCACACTTGACAGTGCATGTCTGAGCACAAACCAAGCATGAAGTCAAAGGAATTGTCTGTAGACCTCCGAGACAGGATTGTCTTGACGCACAAATCTGGGGAAGGGTACAGAGAAATATCTGCTGCATTGAAGGTCCCAATGAGCACACTGGCCTCCATCATCTGTAAATAGAAGAAGTTCGGAACCACCAGGACTCTTCTTAGAGCTGGCCGGCCGTCTAAACTAAGCGATCGGGGGAGAAGGACCCTAGTCAGAGAGGTGACCAAGAACCCGATGGTCACTGTGTGAGAGCTACAGCATTCCTCTGTGGAGAGAGGAGAACCTTCCAGAAGGACTACCATCTCTGCTGCGCTACAGAAATACACAGCACACACTTCTTTAGTGATGCGATGTATCCTGTCTTTGGCCTTAATTCGTATTGATAAGCAATGGGCAATGTTCACGCAATGGAGCGATTATCAGCAGACTGCGTATATGATGCGAACGATATGAGCATGTGCGGGGGTGTCGCTGCGATCCCGCTCCCACCGAGGACTTTGTTGCAGAGTGATTGTCAGGGAGTGGCCGCTTGGAGGTGGTAGCGGGGACTTTATGAGGAGTGGTTGGGAAAGCGCAGGTGTGTCATGGCCGTTTTTGGGGGGTGTATCTTCTGATGGCTGCATGAGCACACGGGCAAATACATAGCATCCGTGTCGCTACTGCTGTGGCCAGTCTGCACAGCCAAAGACCAACCCTTACCCCAGATGTATAGTCAGCTGATGTGTACCCAACTGCTGTTAAACTTGCAGTGAGTCCAGTGGGCGTGTCTACTCATTTCTGGGCAGCAGCAACAATTGCTGACATCAGCAGTTCCGTAGCCTAGAAAATCATACGGGATAAACTGATATTACATTGCTAATAGTTATTGTTAACTAAGCACCTATAACGTCCAGCACCCAGAAGATGTATCTAGAGTGCAACTTAACCTAAAATTCTACATGTTACGCCACAGAAGAGCCCCTTATACATATTATACCATGGTAGAGCCCCTTATACACATTATGCCAGGTAGAGCCCCTCCACCTCATTCCTTCGCCTTCCCCTCTTCCTCCTCCTCATTTCTCCTCATCCCCCCTTCCCCGCCCCCAGGGCAGCTCCTTACCTTTGTTATGTCCACCAGTAGCCCCGAAACAGCTCCTGTGCCCGGTGGAAGTCCCTCTGGACATGAGGAGGGGGTGAAGCGCAGGGACCAGGCAGCTGCAGCGCTGCCCGCTGTAATGTGTATATATATAAGCAGTGGTGCATCCCGCAGAGAAAGAGTCGGATGCTCTGCTACTGTTATACATTGCAGTGGCCAGCGGGCAGTCTTGCCGTGGTGGCGCACGGCATACACAAGTATATTGTGGGTGGAGGCGGCCGGTTCCACCCACAGGGATTGTATGCTCTGTGTCAGTGCACTGGTCACACCACCCTAGTTAAGGCTTTGGTTAAGGGACAGATTCTGATGACCATATCGCTGCCTCCTGGAGTAAACTGTATGTAGTATGTTAAAAGAGACCTCTTCATAGTGATACATTAATGTATGTGTGTAATGCACAGGGGCTGATGCGGAATCTTCTGCCGCAGTTGCATCTTTGTGCTAGTGTTGTACGCAGACACTGATATTTGCAAGGCTGCCGGTGGGTGCCTCAATACATTTCCAGGAGGCTGCAGCATTAACCTATTTTCAGACATCCGCAGCATACGGGATCGCAGCTGTGAATGTATTACCGTCCGTCACCGAATCAGGCCCAAAGTACCAGCCAATCGGCTACTAACTGTAATTATTCAACTACAGCCTGTAACATGGCATTTGAGAGCTGGATGGCTGGTGCATTATCTCTCTCCACTTTATCAGTCTCCAAGCTTTGATAAATCTCCCCCATTTGTCTATTATAAACTCTGTAGTAAACTCTCCACGTAACCCAGAGAACCGACATATTGGTTGAGATGACGCCACAAGTCATCTGCATCCCTGCCTAACAGCCACATATAAGATAAGCGTTCCGAGCGGCAGCAGCGATGGAGCAGAAACAACCCCGGAACACTCAGGAGTTATTGTGAGTGTCAGGAGCTGATTGCATTCCGCTCTGTGATATATCACTGAGTACGGTTCTGTGTATTTGTGTTTAGTAATCTCTGTCATCATTTAGGCCCCAGCTTGTTTGCTTTATGTTGTAGAAATGTTACGCCGTTCAATTCGTGCTGGAAGTAATCACCTCTGCCGAATCCTCGTCTGATCATTTAGCATTTGCAGTTTTTATGTCAGTATACTGAATGTAGATTTCTAACACATACCGATGCAATGTACTGTGAATGGCACTATTCACTACCTTCGGTGGAGGTTTTGTAGTGTTCACCATCACCCAGAGCCGGATCTCTTATCAGTCAATTAATTTAGGATCCTGCCCGTGGCCCAGTGGGCAATGAGTGGCCCAAATTAACCTAATATATTCTGCAAAACAGGTACTGGAAATAAGGACTCGATAGGCAGGTTTTCCGGTAAAACACAGTGGGGGTAATTCCAAGTTGATCGCAGCAGGATTTTTGATAGCAATTGGGCAAAACCATGTGCACTGCAGGGGAGGCAGATATAACATGTGCAGAAAGAGTTAGATTTGGGTGGGTTATTTTATTTCTGTGCAGGGTAAATACTGGCTGCTTTATTTTTACACTGCAAATTAGATTGCAGATTGAACACACCCCACCCAAATCTAACTCTCTCTGCACATGTTATATCTGCCTCCCCTGCAGTGCACATGGTTTTGCCCAATTGCTAACAAAAATCCTGCTGCGATCAACTTGGAATTACCCCCAGTGTCTTTACTGGCATCAGACACTGGACATAGCATACACAGGCTTGGGCCTGGTCACACAGGTACATAACTTAAAATTAACAAATGAAAATTCAATATCTTAGCACTCCCCATGCTCAACATACTTCTAATGTAACGACCTGCAGCCACCGTCCGCCATGCTCTTCCTGGCACAGCCAACGTCCACCGTCCCTGGCACTATAGAGCTGCAGCCTACTTGCTGGCCTCTAACAGGCATCAGTGCAATGTGCAGTGTGTGTATGGGAGTTTTAAACCCCTCTTCTGCTTCTGACTTCCTGCTGGCTCTGGGTGAGCTAGAAAACCCGGACTTCTATTATTCCACTTGGAGCTGTGTAATCCAGAAAGCAATGAGTTACAAATTACTACAGCAGCTGCAAAATGTGCAGGTCTTGTTTTCCTCTCTCTTGGAGGGACCTGATATCATGGTGTTGCCTTTGTCCTCATGGGGTCAATTTAATTGCATGCAATGTAAGATTGCATATTCCAGTGTGAGGTATGGGCGATGTGCCCTGTGCAATCCCTTGTACATACAGTATAGTAGCCTGTTATCATGCATTTTCCTGCACACCACTATGCGTTGCCTGCATCACCCCTTCATCACATATAATTGAAATCGCCACTAAGTCAGGTCTGCCAACACCAGTTATTTGCTGCCCTCAAACTGGTTGGATCATCTAGTTGGGGGTCATCCAGTTACCGGGAGACCACTGACATCATTTTCTTCATCCATTCCACTGATAATGATTTTTTTCACAACTCTCTACTTCCACACAATTAGAGCAGCCCCATTAATCTCTGTGACAATGTGACATCTAGCTGAGTTGAGGATCCCAGTCTGTATACAGGCCCTCATTCCGAGTTGATCGCTCGCTAGCTGCTTTTAGCAGCATTGCACACGCTAGGCCGCCGCCCTCTGGGAGTGTATCTTAGCTTAGCAGAAGTGCGAACGAAAGGATAGCAGAACTGCACAGGAAAAATGTCATGCCTTTTCTGAGTAGCTCCAGACCTACTCCTATCTTGCGATGACTGCAGTCTGTTTAGTTCCTGATTTGACGTCACAAACACGCCCTGCGTTCGGCCAGCCACTCCCCCGTTTCTCCAGCTACTCCTGCGTTTTTACCTGGCACGCCTGCGTTTTTTAGCACACTCCCGGAAAACGCTGAGTTGCCGCCCAGAAACACCCACTTCCTGTCAATCATACTACGAACACTCGAGCGACTGAAAAACGTCGCTCGGGCTTTTGTAAAACTGCAAACTTTTGTGTGAAAGTACTTAGTGCATGCGCGTTGCGTACCATGCGCATACGCATAAATGCCGTTTTTTCACTTGATCGCTGCGCTGCGAAAAACAGCAGCGAGCGATCAACTCGGAATGAGGGCCACTATACACATGGACAGACGTGTAAATGGGCACCATAGGACCCTGTAGGTTTCCCCCTTTGTCGCTCCAGCATCTCTCAGCGCACGCAGACCCATAAAATCTTCACTATAATTTTATTTTGGTCCCAAATAAGGTAAAAAAAAGTTATTATAACCTTTTTTCTCTTGTCCAGTTAATTTGGGTTCATTGGGAACCAAATGCAACTTAAAGATCTTGGTTAGAGAAAAGGGGATGGTCTTAGGAAAAGTGAGACGCGTGGGATCCCTATCCACGGCCGATTGGTGGGTGCAGTCTGCCACTGTCCTTTATATTTCTGCATGGAGCAATTTTTCTGTCAGCTTCCTAGTGTCAGCTAAGAGAACCCAACAAAAGAGAGTTGGAAAGTAGACTCTTGTGTGGGAGCACTCAATTCAGAGGATTGGATGTATATTAATCAATTCTGATAAAACATAATTTTATTAATTCATTATTAAAATATGATTGTAGGAGTAAATTGTACGTAAATAGTATAGCTACGCGAAAATATAACACTGTGTTGTGTGTAATTCATGTGGTTTTCAATACCACAATAAAAACCGGAAATCAAATATTTGGGCTATTGGTTTTACTGAGATCACAGTAACACCTTTGTATAATATATGACCATCATTTATTCTACAGCAATCCTATTCAGGATTATTTAGTCATAGAGCGTTAAATCATAAGTCATACAGAACCGAATGCCAATTGGTATTATTGGGGATCACTCTAGATCGGGCAGAAGAATTTTTTGCAGTACCAGGATGTTCCAGGGTGGTCTCCCATCCGAGTACTGACCCGCCCCTCCACTGCTTGGCTTCCAAGATCAGACGAGATCGGGCATCTCCAGCGGGGTATGTCCGCAATTTTTTAATCTGCCCGCATAGCTATACTATTTACGTACAATTTACTCCTACAATCATATTTTAATAATGAATTAATAAAATTATGTTTTATCAGAATTGATTAATATACATCCAATTCTCTGAATTGAGTGCTCCCACACAAGAGTCTACTTTCCAACTCTCTTTTGTTGGGTTCTCTTAGCTGATACTCTTCTTGACTCTAGGGAGCACCACTGATAGCAACAAATATTTGCAAAAAGGATTTTTTCCATATGCACAAAGTTGCTGTATCCATAACGCAATTTAGCATCATAAATCAGTCTTTCAGAGGGCATTAGAAATTTATTGTAAGACTAGTGCGGTCCCAAAAAAAGCTTCTTTTTCAAGCTTCCTAGTGTCAGAAGAGGCTTATAGTGAGGTTCCGACGACTGGCCGTTCACTGGGTGAGTGGATGCCACATCGGGAAAGAATTGGCAAGGTCGGGTGTAGTTCCTTCTCATCTTGCAGCTCAAGGAGAGGCCAATAGAAGAATGAAGACTAGCGGACTGAAGAAGATATGTCTAGTGAATGAGGCTGAGGATCACCGAGAGATGAAGACTTGAGGACTGAAGAATGAATGCTTAACTTACTTGGCTGATGAACACTGAAGAATACTGAAGGATGAATGCTTGGCAGACGTGGCTGAAGAACACTGAAGAACAAAGACTTGAAGACTGAAGAATGAATGCTTAGCAAACATGGCTGAAGAGCACTGCTGCAGTCCCGGGAGCCCTTCTACTGACATAGGGTACCCAAGGTCGCCACTCGGATGGCGGGAAACCGCAGTCAGCGAAACTGGAAGGACGACCGGCAAAAGTACAGCGGCAGGTTACAGGGAAGACTTGGAGCACGAGAAACAACCACAGGAATTTCCTGAGGGAGCACAGACCTGGATAATCTGCTCTTGACAGTAGCTGGAAGCCCTGGCAGTGTTAGCGTCTGGGCTGACCCCTTTTAAAAGAGGAAGCTGCCTGGGATTGGCTGAATGAAACCACAGAGCCCAACCATTGGTTACAGAGAAGTTTGGTCTCCAACATGGTGTCCCCCAGGCCCAGTCTCCCATCTGCGGTACTCCAGAGCCGGCACCAGTCACTGCCGCCAGACCCGCCGCGCCTCACCTCAGCCGTGACCAGTTCCCCGCTAGGAACCAAACGGGCAAGCCGCGGACTCTGACACCGGAGGTAAGCCCCCAGTCTCTGACACCTAGGACCACTAAAGATGACACCAGAGGTGTCACGCCTTCCCTCAGCCTAGCTCCCCATGATCTGTGTGGGTCTGAGATGGTTAATGCCACTCAGACACTTTTTATGCCTCTCACTTCATCACTGTATGACTATGGGGTTCATGTATCAATGAGTGATAAAACTTGTTGTAAATTCTAAAACTCATTGCATGTGATAAATGATGCTCCAGCCAATCAGCTCCCAATTGTCATTTTTCAAATGCATGATAGGAGCTGAACACGGGACAGTTGGCAGCTGATTGGCTGGAGCACCATTTATCAGATGCAACAAGTTTTATAATTTACAACGAGTTTTAGCTATAGATAAGTGGTTTGGATTTGGCTCGGATTTTCCTGCCAAAATAGAATTCCAAAGAGTCATCTTTTGGAACCAAAACTTCATTTTGGTCCATGTAGGATGACATTTTGGCGGGAAACTTCATCTTCCATTGACAAAAATGTAATTTTGGCACCAAAAGATGACATTTTGGAATCCAAATTTGGCAGGAAAATCCAAACCAACTCCAAACCGTTCACCTCTAGTTTTATAACTCGTTGATAAATTGGCCTCTATATTGGGATCCCATAGGCTACAGCTGCTAACACCCTGCAGATCTTGGTATTCTGACAGCATTGCATCCCCCATAGAAACCACAATAACATTACATGTCTGAGTACCCAGACTTAAAGTCGTGCTGATTAGACTGCAGGTGCATGTTGTTTACTTGGCTCTATAAAAGGGTCTACATATGCCCAAGCCTGTCACTGTGTTATTGGAGTATCACAGTGCTGTATGACTATACAGCACTTAGCCCAAGAGAGATTGATGCCTTATCATAGTGACTGCTATTTATCTTCTGTCACCTGTATCCTGTTATCTTCTGGTTTGGAGTCAACATGTGGACTAACGTCCTTGCTCACAGTTGCTATGCACCTACCGACTTGTAGGCATCTTCCAATAATTATATTGCAAAGAGACCCCCACATCAGAATCTGGAGCCCCAGCAGTGTCCCACCACTGGTGTAGACCATAAATAGACATCTCCGGTATTCTGCCATTGTCTGAGATACAGGAGCGCGGATGTCCAGGCTGCAGGGATCTGCAGTCCTTGGTTTGAACATTAAAAAGAGATTAATTTTCCATTTGATGTTAACTGAATCCTCCTTCGCCTCCTACCCCACAGACCTCCGCTCGTTCCAACACGCCGAATGACTAATCTGCACACTTTAGCTGCAATTACACTAAATTGGGCATAGTGTGCGAATAGCTTAAAGTTATGGCGTACGTGCCCAGAGTGTGAAGATTTAGGGTATTATTCATCAGTGTCTTGTAAATGTTCAACGAGAGCTTCTTATTCAGGGTGGCTGAGATGGTGTCCCCATGGGACCTGGCTGGCACTTCTATCCGACCATTGTAGAATAAAAATGTGTATTAAGATAGGGACGAATCGGCTGCTACTATACAGACCGCTCCAGTAGGATCACACTTTGTATTGCTTATGCCGGATCTCCAAGCAACGGATCAGGTTTCAAAGACTTGATCTAAGATTTTTTTTTCTCTGACAATGTCAACAATTTTTGTTTTAACAATTGACCATTTTCCCAGGTCTCAGGATTTGTACGTCAAAGCTAATGGACCCCATACACTACAATGATATGTCTGAGGCTGAAGTCGGAGGCGATTTCCCTCGAACTGCCGGCAGCTTCCCGGGCGGCAGGATTGCATACGATACATCGTATGCGGTCCTTTTGCATACGATGTATCGTATGCGATCCCAGCCATGCCTGCAGGGTCGGACATGATCGTTAGTGCGGCATATTCAATCTAGGGGATCCGATCTGATGCTCATGGGAACGTGCATCGGATCGGAAACACCTCCAAAATGCCCGATTTCACCTGATATATCGGCCCGAATGCCCGAAATCGGATGAAATCAGGCATTATCGTTCTAGTGTATGGGGCCCTTAAGACCAGGGGCCGGATGACTTGAAGTCCGAGTTGGCCGAAGGTGCGGGTTCTCAGCCGAACTCTGACTTTTTTTTTGAAGCGGCAATCATTTATAAGTTATGGTTTTGCCTTGTACGTAATTGGCACTTAAAAAAAAAAAAAGTCAGAGGTCGGCCAGGAACCCGCACCTTGGGTCAATACGGACTTCGCTACATTTGACCCAGGTGAAAGCTTTTGAATCAAAAAATTATAATTAATTAGCATGGACTTATTATATTTGCCAGAAAAGTTTTAATGTTGGCTGTAAAATATTCTTTTGTCAGTACAACCTTTGGCGTTACTATATAGATATTCAATAAAAGAATCCTCATGAAATCAAAGACATCATTTGCAACATTAAAGATTGTATAAGCTGTATTGTAAAAACGCACGGTTGGCGTGACCACTGTCTCCAGGAGTAGACCATTGCATGCAGCATGGAACACGAGCCGTAGTCACGGACCATTAACTTTGCAGAAACCAGTTAGTCACTGGCTTTATGGAGCAGTGCAAGATTGCCCATGTAGGGTGAGCACAGACGCTTTAGGACCGTTTTCAATAGCTGTCGGAAGCTGCCATCTTGTTGGAAAGACGGCAGCTTCCGACAGATTTCTGCCGGAAGGGGTTCCGGCCAATTCAATTGGATACTTTTTTTCTGACAAGTCAGGAATTCCAGACTTGTCTGAAAACACATGGATCGGCGGAATAGGCGCTGATCCGCTTGCTTCTGTCGGAAATGGGGCCAAATCTGACAGGTTTTGGCCCACTTTCCAACAATCCGACTTAAAAAAAGAAAAACCCATCCATCATGCAATACCATCAGGGAGGCGATTGATTGGCTCCAAAGTTATTCTGCAGCAGAACAACGACCCCAAACATACAGCCAATCTCATTAAGAACTATCTTCAGCGTAAAGAAGAACAAGGAGTCCTGGAAGTTATGATATGGCCCCACAGAGCCCTGATCTCAACATCATTGAGTCTGTCTGGGATTACATGAAGAGACAGAAGGATTAGAGGAGCCTACATTCACCAAAGATCTTTGGTTAGTTCTCAAAGATATTTGGAACAACCTCCGTGCAGAGTTCCTTCAAAAATTGTGTGCAAGTGTACCTAGAAGAACTGGTGCTGTTTTGAAGGCAATGGGCGGTCACACCAAATATTGATTTGATTAGATATCTCTTCTTTTCATTCACTTTGCATTTTGTTAATTGATAAAAATAAACTATTAACACATCTATTTTTGAAAGCATTCTTACTTTGCTGCATCTTTTCCACACCTGCCTAAAATGTTTGCACAGTAATATCTATCTATCTATCTATCTATCTATCTATCTATCTATCTATCTATCTATCTATCATATATATATATATATTATTTTTTATTTTTTATTTTTTCCCCCCTAGTGTTCAGTCTGTATTTGATATTTAATAGCATCAATTATTTAAATAACTACTTAAGAGTGACATTTTAGTACAATATAACGTACTTCCTGAGGTCTGCCTTTTATCCTTCGTCATAGGGGATGCTGGGGTCTCCAAAAGAACCATGGGGTATAGATGGGATCCGCACTTTAAGACTTTAAATGGGTGTGAACTGGCTCCTCCCTCTATGCCCCTCCTCCAGACCTCAGTTAGATTCTGTGCCCAGAGAGACTGGACACACACTAGGGGAGCTCTACAGAGCACTGCTGGCTACAGGCTCCCTGCTTCGTGGGTCTGGGGGGAGAGAAGCAGACCTACTTCTGTGAGTTCAAAGGCTCTGCTTCTTAGGCTACTGGACACCATTAGCTCCAGAGGGTCCGATCACTTGGTGCGCCTAGCTGCTCGTTCCCGGAGCCGTGCCGCCGTCCCCCTCACAGAGCCTGAAGAGAGAAGCCGGGTGAGTAGCAGAAGCAAAGAAGACTTCAGAGGCGGCAGAAGACTTCTGATCTTCAGAGGTACCGCGCAGCGGTCGCGCTGCGTGCCAGCGCTCCCGCACACTAACGGCACTAGTGTGATAGTGGGTGTCGGTACGCGTGTGTCGACATGTCTGAGGCTGGATGCTCTTCCCAGGAGGAGGCTGGTGCGGGGGCAGAACAGAATGTGGGAGTGACTCCGTCGGCACCGCTGACTGCTGATTGGGTAGATATGTGGAATGTTTTAAATGCAGGTGTGGCTTTGTTGCATAAGAGATTAGACAAATCTGAGTCTCAGAACCAAGCGTGGAGACAATCCATGGGAGATGTTTTGTCACAAACTCAGACTTCAGGGTCACAGAAACGTTCGTTTACCCAGATAGCAGATACAGATACCGACACGGATTCGGACTCCAGTGTCGACTATAATGATGCCAAGTTGAATCCTAAGCTGGCTAAGAGCATTCAGTGCATGATTGTGGCGATCAGGGGCGGATCCAGAAGAAAATGATAGGGGGGGCACCATGGAAGGGGCAAGTGTATTTGCGTGCGGCTTTGGTGCATGCGCTTCCAGAAATGGGGTATGTCCCCACTACAAGGGGCAGCGTGTGAGGGGCAGGGGGCAGCGTGTGAGGGGCAGCATGTGAGGTGCAGGGGGCAGCGTGTGAGGGGCAGGGTGAAGGGGGCAGTGTGTGAGAGGCAGGGTGCAGGGGGAAGCGTGTGAGGGGCAGGGGGCAGTGTGAGAGGGTCAGGGTGCATGGGGCAGCGTGTGAGGGGCACGGTGTGAGGGGCAGGGGGCAGCATGTTAGGTGCAGGGGACAGCGTGTGAGTGAGGGACAGTGTATAGGGGGCAGTGTGTGAGAGGCAGGGTGCAGGGGGAAGCTTGTGAGGGGCAGGGGGCAGCGTGTGAGGAGCAGGGGGCAGGGTGTGAGGGGCAGGGGCAGCGTGTGAGGTGCAGGGGGCAGCGTGTTAGGGGCAGGGGGCAGCGTGTGAGGGGCAGGGGGCAGCGTGTGAGGGGCAGGGGGCAGCGTGTGAGGGGCAGCATGTGAGGTGCAGGGGGCAGCGTGTGAGGGGCAGGGTGAAGGGGGCAGCGTGTGAGGGGCACGGTGTGAGGGGCAGGGGGCAGCATGTTAGGTGCAGGGGACAGCGTGTGAGGGACAGTGTATAGGGGGTAGTGTGTGAGAGGCAGGGTGCAGGGGGAAGCTTGTGAGGGGCAGGGGGCAGCGTGTGAGGAGCAGGGGGCAGGGTGTGAGGGGCAGGGGGCAGCGTGTGAGGTGCAGGGGGCAGCGTGTTAGGGGCAGGGTGCAGGAGGCAGTGTGTGAGGGGCAGGGGCCAGGAGGCAGCGTGTGAGGGGCAGGGTGTGGGGACAGTGTGTGAGAGGCAGCGTGTGAGGAGCAGGGGGCAGGGTGTGAGGGGCAGGGGGCAGCGTGTGAGGTGCAGGGGGCAGCGTGTTAGGGGCAGGGTGCAGGAGGCAGTGTGTGAGGGGCAGGGTGCAGGAGGCAGTGTGTGAGGGGCAGGGGCCAGGAGGCAGCGTGTGAGGGGCAGGGTGTGGGGACAGTGTGTGAGAGGCAGGGTGCAGTGTGTGAGGGGCAGGGGGCAGTGTGTGTCAGTGTGGGGTTGAAGAGAACTCTCATATGTGGGCTGCTGCCAGGGTAGTGAGTAGTGAGCTGATCACAGGGGCTGCCTCTCAGCAGCAAAGCTGGCCAGCCCCCCTCCTGCTTACCTAAGCCTGCTTCCTGGCACCAGTGTCCAGGCTCAGCAGCTGAGGTCGGAAGCTGTTTCTCAGCCATCATACCCGCCGCAGTCGCGCACTCCGCAGCAGCTCCGGTCTTCAATGAGGCAACGTGGTAGGTTGGACTAGTACCAGCAGGAAGGATGCCGTCCACTATGTAAATACTCCAGCCGATTGGCACTTGGTGTGTGGTGAATGAATCAGTAACCACTAAGACGTCACTGGCAGTGTGCCTGCCAGTGTTGGCCTCACCTCCAGCAGCACCGTCCTGGCAGGCACCCATCCCCCCCCCCCACACACGCTGATTGTTGGCCTCACGAGGGAGATGATGATGTGGCTGAGAGATGACGGGGGAGGGGAGAGAATGGTGTGGCTCAGAGACACAATGGGGAGGCTCATACTGTGTGGCGTAACTTGAATTTTATCTCATACTGTGTGGCATAAGGTGAATTTCGGCTCAGACTTTTTTGGTGTAAGGTGAATTTCGGCTCATAGTGTAGTATAATTTTATTTTTCAGCTCATACTGTGTGGCGTAAGGTAAATTCCAGCTCATACTTTTTGGTGTAACGTGAATTTCGGCTCATACTGTATGGCGTAATGTGAATTTCGGCTCATTCTGTATAGCATAATTTGAATTTCGGCTCATACTGTGTGGTGTAACATGAAGTTCGGCTCGTACTGTGTCTCGTAACATGAAGTTCAGCTCATACTATGAGGCGTATTTTGAAGTTCTGCTCATACCATGTGGCGTAATGTGAATTTTTTGAGGGAGGGGGCCCCAAATCGGTATCTTGCTTAGGGCCCCATGAG
The DNA here is from genome assembly GCF_028390025.1 of Pseudophryne corroboree. Lineage (NCBI taxonomy): Eukaryota > Metazoa > Chordata > Amphibia > Anura > Myobatrachidae > Pseudophryne > Pseudophryne corroboree. The sequence continues at coordinate 1,023,178,794 of NC_086445.1, forward strand.
ATCTAAATCCGCCTCTGCCGCCCGCCCACTATGCAAATACTCCAGCCGCAGCCAGAGCAGTGAGGGGCCGGGCATCCCACATATCCAGGCTGGCAGCCTCTCACTGCGCTGCTGCGGCTGGAGTATTTACATAGTGGACGGCTTCCTTCCTGCTGGTACTAGTCCAACCTACCACGTTGCCTCATTGAAGACCGGAGCTGCTGCGGAGTGCGGGACTGCGGCGGGTATGATGGCTGAGAAACAAACAAATCTATTTATGTCACTACGGGAACGCTACTCAGGCCGGCCGTAGCATCGGCATGGGTGAGTGGCGCGATTGAAAAATGGGCAGATACCTTGTCATCTGACATAGACACCCTGGATAGGGATAGTGTGCTTTTGACGCTGGGTCATATCAAGGACGCTGCAGTCTATCTAAGGGAGGCTGCGAGAGATATTGGCCTCTTGGGATCAAGGGCCAATGCCATGGCAATCTCGGCTAGGAGGGCGTTGTGGACTCATCAATGGAATGGTGATGCTGATTCTAAAAAGGCTATCGAGGCTCTGCCCTATTAAGGTGGAGTTTTGTTTGGTGAGGGCCTCGCGGACATGGTTTCTACAGCTACCGTGGGTAAGTCTTCTTTTCTGCCTTTTGTCCCTCCACAGCAAAAGAAAACGCCTCACTATCAGATGCAGTCTTTTCGGTCTAATAAATTCAAAAAAGAACGAGGGTCCTCCTTCCTTGCTGCTAGAGGCAAGGGAAGGGGAAAAAGATAGCCGGCTGTGGCAAGCTCCCAGGAGCAGAAGTCCTCCCCGGCTTCTGCTAAGTCCACCGGATGACGCTGGGGCTCCCCTGCGGGAGTCCGCACCGGTGGGGGCGCGTCTTCAGCTCTTCAGTCAGGTCTGGGTTCACTCGGGCCTGGATCCTTGGGTGCTGGAAATTGTGACCCAAGAATACAAACTGGAGTTTCAAGACGTTCTCCCACACCGATTTTTCAAATCGGCCTTGCCAGCTTCTCTTCCGGAAAGGGAGGTAGTGTGTGCTGCAATACACAAGCTGTGTCAGCAGCAAGTCGTTGTCGCGGTACCACCGTCACAACGGGGGGAAGGGTTTTATTCAAGCCTGTTCGTGGTCCCGAAGCCGAATGGCTCGGTCAGACCGATTCTGAACTTAAAATCCCTCAATCTGTTTTTAAAAAGATTCAAATTCAAGATGGAATCTCTCCGAGCGGTGATCTCCAGTCTGGAAGGGGGGGATTTTATGGTGTCAGTCGACATAAAGGATGCTTACCTACATGTCCCCATATATCCTCCTCATCAGGCGTACCTGAGGTTCGCTGTTCAGGATTGTCATTACCAGTTTCAGACGTTGCCGTTTGGTCTTTCCGCGGCCCCGAGGATTTTCACCAAAGTAATGGCGGAAATGATGGTGCTCCTGCGCAAGCAAGGGGTCACAATTATCCCGTACTTGGACGATCTCCTGATAAAGGTGGGATAAAAGGAGCAGTTACTAAAAAACGTTGCGCTCTCCCTGACAATTCTGCAACAACATGGCTGGCTCCTAAATTTGCCATAGTCACAGTTGATTCCGACAACACGGCTGTCGTTCTTGGGCATGATTCTGGACACGGAACTACAGAGAATTTTTCTCCCGTTGGAAAAAGCTCTGGAAATCCAGAACATGGTCAAGGGAATTCTGAAACCGGCAAGAGTGTCGATTCATCAATGCACTCGAGTGCTGGGGAAGATGATGGCGGCTTACGAGGCCAGCCCGTTTGGCAGGTTTCATGCCAGAGTTTTTCAGTGGGACCTGTTGGACAAGTGGTCCGGGTCCCATCTACACATGCACCGGAAGATATGCCTATCTCCCAGGGCCAGGATTTCTCTCCTGTGGTGGCTCCAAAGTTCTCACCTCCTAGAGGGTCGCAGGTTCGGGATCCAAGATTGGATCCTGGTGACCACGGATGCGAGTCTCTGAGGTTGGGGAGCAGTCACACAGGGGGAAAATTTCCAGGGAAAATGGTCGAGCCAAGAAGCTTGTCTGCACATAAACATTCTGGAATTAAGGGCCATTTACAACGGCCTTGTACAAGCAGAACATCTGCTTCGCGGCCTACCCGTCCTGATTCAGTCGGACAACATAACAGCGGTGGCGCACATAAACCGCCAAGGCGGAACAAGGAGCAGAGCAGGGATGGCGAAGGCCACAAGGATTCTTCGCTGGGCAGAAAAACATGCAAGCGCTCTGTCAGCGGTCTTCATTCCAGGCGTGGACAACTGGGAAGCAGACTTCCTCAGCAGACACGATTTCCATCCACGAGAGTGGGGTCTTCATCAAGAGGTCTTTGCAGAAGTGACAAGTCGTTGGGGACTTCCTCAAATAGACATGATGGCGTCTCGCCTCAACAAGAAGCTTCAGACGTATTGTTCCAGGTCGAGGGACCCTCAAGCAATAGCAGTGGACGCACTAGTGACACCGTGGGTGTTTCAGTCGGTCTATGTGTTCCCTCCACTTCCACTCATCCCAAAGGTGATAAGGATCATAAGAAGAACAGGGGTTCAGGCAATACTCGTTGTTCCAGATGGGCCACGGAGGGCCTGGTATCCGGATCTTCAGGAATTACTCATAGGAGATCCCCGGCCTTTTCCTCTAAGAGAGGATCTCTTACAGCAGGGGCCGTGCGTGTTCTAGGATTTACCGCGGTTGCGTTTGACGGCATGGTGGTTGAACGCCAAATCTTAGCTCGAAAGGGTATTCCCGGAGAGGTCATCCCCACTCTACTGAAAGCTAGAAAGGAGGTAATGGCGAAGCATTACCACCGTATTTGGAGAAAATATGTGTCTTGGTGCGAATCCAAGAAGGCTCCTACGGAAGAATTTCAGCTGGGTCGGTTTCTCCATTTTTTGTAAGCTGGTGTGGAGGCGGGCCTAAAGTTAGGATCTATTAAAGTGCAGATTTCGGCCTTATCAATATTCTTTCAAAGGGAATTGGCCTCGCTTCCAGAGGTACAGACTTTCGTGAAGGGCGTGCTGCACATCCAACCTCCATTTGTGGCACCATGGGACCTTAACGTGGTGTTACAGTTCCTTACGTCACATTGGTTTGAACCTTTACAAAACGTTGAGTTGAAATTTCTCACTTGGAAAGTGGTCATGCTATTGGCCTTGGCGTCCGCGAGGCGGGTGTCGGAATTGGCGGCTTTGTCTCACAAAAGCTCCTATTTGGTTTTCCATGTGGATAGAGCGGAATTGAGAACTCGTCAACAATTCCTCCCAAAGGTGGTTTCTTCGTTTCACATGAACCAACCTATTGTAGTTCCTGTGGTTTCTGAAGCCTTGGGTGATTCAAAGTCTCTCGATGTGGTCAGAGCTTTGAAAATTTATGTAGCCAGAAAGGCTCGTATCAGGAAAACTGAGGCGCTGTTTGTCCTGTATGCTTCCAACAAGATTGGGGCTCCTGCTTCTAAGCAGACTATTGCACGCTGGATTTGTAATACGATTCAGCATGCTCACTCTACGACTGGTTTGCTGTTACCGAAATCGGTGAAAGCCCATTCCACTAGGAAGTAGTGATGAGCGGGTTCGGTTCCAAGGAAATCGAACCCCCCCGAACTTCACCCATTTTACACGGGTCCGAGGCATACTCGGATTCTCCCGTATGGCTCGGTTAATCCGAGCGCGCCCGAACGTCATCATCCCGCTGTCGGATTCTCACCAGATTCGGATTCTATATAAGCAGCCGCGCGTCGCCGCCATTTTCACTCGTGCATTGGAAATGTTAGGGAGAGGACGTGGCTCACACTGCTTAATTGTGGGGACTGGGGAGCAGCTGTATTATATAGGAGGAGTACAGTGCAGAGTTTTGCTGACCAGTGACCACCAGTATACGTTGTCTACCTGAAAACACTCCATATCTGTGCTCAGTGTGCTGCATATATCTGTGCTCACACTGCTTAATTGTTGGGACTGGGGAGCAGCTGTATTATATAGGAGGAGTACAGTGCAGAGTTTTGCTGACCAGTGACCACCAGTATACGTTGTCTGCCTGAAAAACACTCCATATCTGTGCTCAGTGTGCTGCATATATCTGTGCTCACACTGCTTAATTGTGGGGACTGGGGAGCAGCTGTATTATATAGGAGGAGTACAGTGCAGAGTTTTGCTGACCAGTGACCACCAGTATACGTTGTCTGCCTGAAAAACACTCCATATCTGTGCTCAGTGTGCTGCATATATCTATGCTCACACTGCTTAATTGTGGGGACTGGGGAGCAGCTGTATTATATAGGAGGAGTACAGTGCAGAGTTTTGCTGACCAGTGACCACCAGTAAACGTTGTCTGCTTGAAAAACACTCCATATCTGTGCTCAGTGTGCTGCATATATCTGTGCTCACACTGCTTAATTGTGGGGACTGGGGAGCAGCTGTATTATATAGGAGGAGTACAGTGCAGAGTTTTGCTGACCAGTGACCACCAGTATACGTTGTCTGCCTGAAAAACACTCCATATCTGTGCTCAGTGTGCTGCATATATCTGTGCTCATACTGCTTAATTGTGGGGACTGGGGAGCAGCTGTATTATATAGGAGGAGTACAGTGCAGAGTTTTGCTGACCAGTGACCACCAGTATACGTTGTCTACCTGAAAACACTCCATATCTGTGCTCAGTGTGCTGCATATATCTGTGCTCACACTGCTTAATTGTTGGGACTGGGGAGCAGCTGTATTATATAGGAGGAGTACAGTGCAGAGTTTTGCTGACCAGTGACCACCAGTATACGTTGTCTGCCTGAAAAACACTCCATATCTGTGCTCAGTGTGCTGCATATATCTGTGCTCACACTGCTTAATTGTGGGGACTGGGGAGCAGCTGTATTATATAGGAGGAGTACAGTGCAGAGTTTTGCTGACCAGTGACCACCAGTATACGTTGTCTGCCTGAAAAACACTCCATATCTGTGCTCAGTGTGCTGCATATATCTATGCTCACACTGCTTAATTGTGGGGACTGGGGAGCAGCTGTATTATATAGGAGGAGTACAGTGCAGAGTTTTGCTGACCAGTGACCACCAGTAAACGTTGTCTGCTTGAAAAACACTCCATATCTGTGCTCAGTGTGCTGCATATATCTGTGCTCACACTGCTTAATTGTGGGGACTGGGGAGCAGCTGTATTATATAGGAGGAGTACAGTGCAGAGTTTTGCTGACCAGTGACCACCAGTATACGTTGTCTGCCTGAAAAACACTCCATATCTGTGCTCAGTGTGCTGCATATATCTGTGCTCATACTGCTTAATTGTGGGGACTGGGGAGCAGCTGTATTATATAGGAGGAGTACAGTGCAGAGTTTTGCTGACCAGTGACCACCAGTATACGTTGTCTGCCTGAAAAACACTCCATATCTGTGCTCAGTGTGCTGCATATATCTGTGCTCACACTGCTTAATTGTGGGGACTGGGGAGCAGCTGTATTATATAGGAGGAGTACAGTGCAGAGTTTTGCTGACCAGTGACCACCAGTATACGTTGTCTGCCTGAAAAACACTCCATATCTGTGCTCAGCGTGCTGCATATATCTGTGCTCACACTGCTTTATTGTGGGCACTGGGGACCACCAGTATATTATATAGGAGGAGTAAAGTGCAGAGTTTTGCTGACAGTGACCACCAGTATATATAGCAGTACGGTACGGAAGGCCACTGCTCTACCTACCTCTGTGTCGTCAAGTATACTATCCATCCAGACCTGTGGTGCATTTCAGTTGTGCGCAGTATATATAGTAGTAGGCCATTGTTATGGATACTGGCATATAATTCCACACATTAAAAAATGGAGAACAAAAATGTGGAGGTTAAAATAGGGAAAGATCAAGATCCACTTCCACCTCGTGCTGAAGCTGCTGCCACTAGTCATGGCCGAGACGATGAAATGCCATCAACGTCGTCTGCCAAGGCCGATGCCCAATGTCATAGTAGAGAGCATGTAAAATCCAAAAAACAAAAGTTCAGTAAAATGACCCAAAAATCAAAATTTAAAGCGTCTGATGAGAAGCGTAAACTTGCCAATATGCCATTTACGACACGGAGTGGCAAGGAACGGCTGAGGCCCTGGCCTATGTTCATGGCTAGTAGTTCAGCTTCACATGAGGATGGAAGCACTCATCCTCTCGCTAGAAAAATGAAAAGACTTAAGCTGGCAAAAGCACAGCAAAGAACTGTGCATTCTTCTAAATCACAAATCCCCAAGGAGAGTCCAATTGTGTCGGTTGCGATGCCTGACCTTCCCAACACTGGACGGGAAGAGCTTGCGTCTTCCACCATTTGCACGCCCCCTGCAAGTGCTGGCAGGAGCACCCGCAGTCCTGTTCCTGATAGTCAAATTGAAGATGTCACTGTTGAAGTATACCAGGATGAGGATATGGGTGTTGCTGGCGCTGGGGAGGAAATTGACAAGGAAGATTCTGATGGTGAGGTGGTTTGTTTAAGTCAGGCACCCGGGGAGACACCTGTTGTCCGTGGGACGAATATGGCCATTGACATGCCTGGTCAAAATACAAAAAAAATCACCTCTTCGGTGTGGAATTATTTCAACACAAATGCGGACAACAGGTGTCAAGCCGTGTGTTGCCTTTGTCAAGCTGTAATAAGTAGGGGTAAGGACGTTAACCACCTCGGAACATCCTCCCTTATATGTCACCTGCAGCGCATTCATCATAAGTCAGTGACAAGTTCAAAAACTTTGGATGACAGCGGAAGCAGTCCACTGACCACTAAATCCCTTCCTCTTGTAACCAAGCTCCTGCAAACCACACCACCAACTCCCTCAGTGTCAATTTCCACCTCACACAGGAAAGCTAATAGTCCTGCAGGCCATGTCACTGGCAAGTCTGACGAGTCCTCTCCTGCCTGGGATTCCTCCGATGCATCCTTGAGTGTAACGCCTACTGCTGCTGGCGCTGCTGTTGTTGCTGCTGGGAGTCGATCGGCATCCCAGAGGGGAAGTCGGAAGACCACTTGTACTACTTCCAGTAGGCAATTGACTGTCCAACAGTCCTTTGCGAGGAAGATGAAATATCACAGCAGTCATCCTGCTGCAAAGCGGATAACTGAGGTCTTGTCAGCCTGGGTGGGGAGAAACGTGGTTCCGGTATCCACCGTTAATTCAGAGGCAACTAGAGACTTGATTGAGGTACTGTGTCCCCGGTACCAAATACCATCTAGGTTCCATTTCTCTAGGCAGGCGATACCGAAAATGTACACAGACCTCAGAAAAAGAGTCACCAGTGTCCTAAAAAATGCAGTTGTACCCAAGGTCCACTTAACCACGGACATGTGGAGCAGGGCAGACTCAGGACTATATGACTGTGACAGCCCACTGGGTAGATGTATTGCCTCCCGCAGCAAGAACAGCAGCGGCGGCACCAGTAGCAGCATCTCGCAAATGCCAACTCGTTCCTAGGCAGGCTACGCTTTGTATCACCGCTTTCCATAAGAGGCACACAGCTGACAACCTCTTACGGAAACTGAGGAACATCATCGCAGAATGGCTTACCCCAATTGGACTCTCCTGGGGATTTGTGACATCGGACAACGCCAGCAATATTGTGCGTGCATTACATCTGGGCAAATTCCAGCACGTCCCATGTTTTGCACATATATTGAATTTGGTGGTGCAGAATTATTTAAAAAACGACAGGGGCGTGCAAGATATGCTGTCGGTGGCCCAAAGAACTGCGGGCCACTTTCGGCATTCAGCCACCGCGTGCCGAAGACTGGAGCACTACCAAACACTCCTGAACCTGCCCTGCCATCATCTGAAGCAAGAGGTGGTAACAGGTGGAATTCAACCCTCTATATGCTTCAGAGGATGGAGAAGCAGCAAAAGGCCATTCAAGCCTATACATCTGCCCAGGATATAGGCAAAGGAGGGGGAATGCACCTGACTCAAGCGCAGTGGAGAATGATTTCAACGTTGTGCAAGGTTCTGCAGCCCTTTGAACTTGCCACACGTGAAGTCAGTTCAGACACTGCCAGCCTGAGTCAGGTCATTCCCCTCATCAGGCTTTTGCAGAAGAAGCTGGAGACATTGAAGGAGGAGCTAAAACAGAGCGATTCCGCTAGGCATGTGGGACTTGTGGATGGAGCCCTTAATACGCTTAACCAGGATTCACGGGTGGTCAATCTGTTGAAATCAGAGCACTACATTTTGGCCACCGTGCTCGATCCTAGATTTAAACCTACATTGTAATTCTCTTTCCGGCAGACACAAGAGGTTCAAAGACCAGCTGGTGAGACACTTGTCAAGTCAAGCGGAACGTGACCCGTCAACAGCTCCTCTTTCACATTCTCCCGCAACTGGGGGTGCGAGGAAAAGGCTAAGAATTCCGAGCCCACCCGCTGGCGGTGATGCAGGGCAGTCTGGAGCGAGTGCTGACATCTGGTCCGGACTGAAGGACCTGCCAACGATTACTGACGTCGTCTACTGTCACTGCATATGATTCTGTCACCATTGAAAGAATGGTGGAGGATTATATGAGTGACCGCATCCAAGTAGGCACGTCAGACAGTCCGTACGTATACTGGCAGGAAAAAGAGGCAATTTGGAGGCCCTTGCAGAAACTGGCTCTATATTTTACCTAAGTTGCCCCCCCTCCAGTGTGTACTCTGAAAGAGTGATTAGTGCAGCTGCTCACCTTGTCAGCAATCGGCGTACGAGGTTACTTCCAGAAAATGTGGAGAAGATGATGTTCATCAAAATGAATTATAATCAATTCCTCCGTGGAGACATTCACCAGCAATTGCCTCCAGAAAGTACACAGGGACCTGAGATGGTGGATTCCAGTGGGGACGAATTAATAATCTGTGAGGAGGGGGATGTACACAGTGAAAGGGGTGAGGAAGCGGAGGATGATGATGAGGTGGACATCTTGCCTCTGTAGAGCCAGTTTGTGCAAGGAGAGATTGATTGCTTCTTTTTTGGTGGGGGCCCAAACCAACCAGTCATTTCAGTCACAGTCGTGTGGCAGACCCTGTCGCTGAAATGATGGGTTCGTTAAAGTGTGCATGTCCTGTTTATACAACATAAGGGTGGGTGGGAGGGCCCAAGGACAATTCCATCATGCACCTCTTTTTTCTTTCATTTTTCTTTGCATCATGTGCTGTTTGGGGACAATTTTTTTGAAGTGCCATCCTGCCTGACACTGCAGTGCCACTCCTAGATGGGCCAGGTGTTTGTGTCGGCCACTTGTGTCGCTTAGCTTAGTCACACAGCGACCTTGGTGCGCCTCTTTTTTTCTTTGCATCATGTGCTGTTTGGGGACTATTTTTTTAAAGTGCCATCCTGTCTGACACTGCAGTGCCACTCCTAGATGGGCCAGGTGTTTGTGTCGGCCACTTGTGTCGCTTAGTTTAATCACACAGCGACCTTGGTGCGCCTCTTTTTTTCTTTGCATCATGTGCTGTTTGGGGACTATTTTTTTGATTTGCCATCCTGCGTGACACTGCAGTGCCACTCCTAGATGGGCCAGGTGTTTGTGTCGGCCACTTGTGTCGCTTAGCTTAGCCATCCAGCGACCTCGGTGCAAATTTTAGGACTAAAAATAATATTGTGAGGTGTGAGGTGTTCAGAATAGACTGAAAATGAGTGTAAATTATGGTTATTGAGGTTAATAATACTATGGGATCAAAATGACCCCCAAATTCTATGATTTAAGCTGTTTTTGAGGGTTTTTTGTAAAAAAAAAACACCCGAATCCAAAACACACCCGAATCCGACAATAAATGTTCAGGGAGGTTTTGCCAAAACGCGTCCGAATCCAAAACACGGCCGCGGAACCGAATCCAAAACCAAAACACAAAACCCGAAAAATTTTCGGTGCACATCACTACTAGGAAGGTGGGCTCGTCTTGGGCGGCTGCCCGGGGTGTCTCTGCGTTACAACTTTACCGAGCAGCTACTTGGTCAGGTTCAAACACTTTTGCTAAATTCTACAAGTTTGATACCCTGGCTGATGAGGACCTCATGTTTGCTCAATCAGTGCTGCAGAGTCATCCGCACTCTCCCGCCCGGTCTGGAGCTTTGGTATAGACCCCATGGTCCTTTGGAGTCCCCAGCAACCTCTAGGACAAAGGAGAAAATAGGATTTTAATACCTACCGGTAAATCCTTTTCTCTTAGTCCGTAGAGGATGCTGGGCGCCCGTCCCAGTGCGGACTCTATCTGCAGTACTTGTTCTTAGTTATTGCTTTTGTTACACAAAGGTTGTGTGTTGGTTCAATCAGCCTGTTGCTGATTTTTTGGTTCATGCTGTTAACTGGTTTTAGTTAAATGCCATGTTGTACGGTGTGTTGTGGTGTGAGCTGGTATGTGTCTCACCCTTAGTTAACAAAAATCCTTTCCTCGAAATGTCCGTCTCCCTGGGCACAGTTCCTATAACTGAGGTCTGGAGGAGGGGCATAGAGGGAGGAGCCAGTTCACACCCATCTAAAGTCTTAAAGTGCCCATGTCTCCTGCGGATCCCGTCTATACCCCATGGTCATTTTGGAGTCCCCAGCATCCTCTACGGACTAAGAGAAAAGGATTTACCGGTAAGTATTAAAATCCTATTTTTTTTTTAAGCTTTTTTTTCTGTCTTGTTTTTGTTTTGTTTTTTTGGGGTCACATTTGTGTGTCTGTGGGGGCTCCTCACTTTTTCATATAATATTTGGATGCTTTTACTTAAACTTTAAACTGTTAGGCAAGTTTTCTCCTGTGCGGGAATCTTTCTCTTCTGTTTTTCCTTTCCCACATACGTCCTCAAAGTTGGTGAGGTTTCCACAGACCGTGTGTTAATTGGGGACCTGGAACAATGTTCCAGCTCGGTACAGTATGTTGTGAAGTACAGTCTGCCATTCCACGCTGAAGAAAGCCACAGATACAGTAATACTGTATATCGGAGCAGGTCACTGCTGGCCACAGGTGTCTTGTTCTTTGTAGTCAGCGCCTGGAAGGGAAGTATTTCACATGATAGACCAGTTATTATAATTAATATTATTATTGTTTATTTGTATGGCGCCACAAGGGTTCCACAGCGCCTAACAATGTACATAAACCAAAGAGCAAAACAAGCTGTAGTCTGCCCCAAACACAGTGCAGTATATGTAAAACAGTACATCAGACATATGCAGGCCCAGTGATCATGGTAAGACACTTATGAGATTCTCTCTCTGGTGCGATGATTGAGCCACAGACACACACAGCAGACATGGCAGGAACATCTTCTGACACTGGGCATGTGCAGCAGCTCCATTCCACCCTGAACACTGCATGTAGTGGCCACTGGCCAGGCTGTGGAGAAGGGGGTTTCTGGGCAACTGGAAACAACACCCCCTCTCCCCCCCTGAGTTTACCTTTGATCATGGTGGCAGAAACCGAGGGTTGGGTGCAGTGCTTAAAGGGGTCCTAGAGAGGAGGTGGAACTCACCCCCCCGCTCACTTATGCTCGTGAAACAAAGGCATTGCGCGCGCTGCAAAAAGGTATCCCCAATTCAAATTACGCAGCACAGTAGCACATTCTTATTCACATTACACCACATAGTAGTGTCCCTTATTCATGTTATGACACACATTAGTGCCCCTTATACACAAAGCCCACAGTAGTAGCACCCCTAATACACATAATGCCCACAGCAGTAGTGACCCTTATAAAAAGCCCACAGTATTGGTAGTGCCCACAGTAGTAGAGCCCCTTATGTAGAGCCCATAGTATTGGTGCCCCTTATTCAGTGCCCCCCGTAGTAGTGCACCTTATGTCCCCAGGAGTGATGCCCCTTATTAAGTGCCCCCTATGCAATGTTCTCATTAGTTATGCTCCATGTAGTTAGGTCCCCAGTAGATGTGCCCCCTGTAGTTATGCCCGCTGTAGATATGCCCCCAGTAGGTTTGCCCCCAGTAGTTATGTCCCCAGTTGGTGTGCCCAGAGTAGTAATGCCCCCCCACTGTTATGTCCCCAGTAGATGTGCATCCTGGAGTTAATCCCGCTGTAGATATGCCCCCAGTTGGTGTTCCCCCAGTAGTAATGCCCCCATAGTTATGTCCCCAGTAGATGTGCCGCCTGTAGTTATACCCGCTGTAGATATGCCCCCAGTTGGTTTGCCCTCAGTAGTTATGCCCCCAGTTTGTTTGCCGCTCAGTAGATATGCCCCCTGTTCCCCCCTCTAGTAGCGCTGCTTACACACACAAAAGATAAAAAAAAACAAACACAATACTCACCTGCCCCGCTCCTGCTTCCGGACCGCAGCCTCCATCTGGCTCCCGCTCCTCGCAGCTATGGGAGAGACATCATGACGTCTCTTCCATAGCGCACCGCCAAACACTGCCAGAAGCCGGAGGTCAGGAGTGAGCTCCGCTACCGGCTGCGCTTAGGGGGAAAGAGCCGGTGCCCACGGCTAACACAGTCTCAGCGGGCGCCCGGCATTTCCCCAGGTTAGGTGAGCCGGAGGAGGCGGAACTGCGTTCCATCTCCAAATGAAAATGGCAGAACACAGTTCCGCCCCGTTCCGGCTCACTTTAACCTCTGGTTGGGTGCCATTGTGGGGAGTATGGAGGAGAAAATAGTGTAAGAAAGGGAAAGCGCATGAGGGGAGAGGACCCAACTTATGAAAGCTTGTATTCTGATGGGGTGGAGTAGACAGACAGGGGTGATACAGATGGGTGGACACTGAGCATGGAACAAAGTGCTGGGATGAGAGATTGCCGGGTTTGATAAAGAAGTGGGTCTTGACAGCCATTTAAAGTCTTGGACAACCTATAAATTATACAGATTACAACAACGTAATTAAACATCCTTAGAGCACCATAAGGAACAAATATTTGCAAACGTTTTCTTTGATTATCTGCAGTACCTTCTTATAGCCTGCAGGTGTCACTCTTCCTATTTCATTCAAGACTCAGTAAAAGGAGAAAAATACAAATGATGTTCAATACAAGCACTCAATGCATCTTTCCTGAGGGAGAGAAAAACAATATTACACAGGAAACTGAATCAATTTTGTAGATTATTGGTCATTCATGAACTACAAGAGCAACAGGCCCGCAATGTTTCACTTATTGCACACCTGCAACTTGTTGTTCACTGCACATATTTCTAAGTGCACGCCCACTTAACCCTGTTACCTCCTGCAAATCATGTTATCTTGCAACAACAAAATCTTTCTCTAATGGGCAAATCCATGTGCACTGCAGGTGGGGCAGATGTAACATGTGCAGAGAGAGTTAGATTTGGGTGGGTTATTTTGTTTCTGTGCAGGGTAAATACTGACTGCTTTATTTTTACACTGCAATTTAGATTTCAGTTTGAACACACCACACCCAAATCTAACTCTCTCTGCACATGTTATGTCTGCCCCACCTGCAGTGCACATGGTTTTGCCCAGTAGAGAAAAAATTTGCTGCTGCGATCAGGTCTGAATTAGGTCCAAAGTCCCCATATGTACATCTTGTTGTAAAAATAGGCACAAATGCATCTTCCCGGTCTGTAAATGCGCGCACTTACCTGTAAATCTACCACAAATGAACCATCTGCAATGTCTCCCTGGTGTCTTCTCGTAGACATGCTGCTACTTAGAACTTTGATAATTGACCAATCACCAACAAATTCTACGTCTTTGTACGGAGCCGCTGGGATTAGCAAAGCTGCCGGTGGGCGCCTCCAAACAAATCCAGGCCGCAGCAACATTTGCATTTTTCCGCACAGCGTCTGCGTACAAATTCACAGCTGCGAGCGCATTTGTGTGTGACTCTGCATCAGGCACTAGTAATTCATTAGTGGCATCACTGAGGCACGAGGCACCTGATTGTTCCTGGCTGAATGATACGCTGAATTCTGCATTTAATTTTGAGGCAACCGGTAGACCTGACACAGGGCAGCGATTTTACTATAAGAGGAAGCAGAATCCATTCAGTGTAGGTTTCAATTTGTAAAATTGCATTTGATTTTCTATTATTAAAAAAAGCAGAATTGCGCGGAGGGTATGTGTCAGTGACTGGAGCTGCCGATTCCTGACACCGATCTCCGCGCTCTGACAGCATCTGCTGTGAATTAATAATGCACACATGGTGCCAACTCCCCAGCAGAAGACACATTTCCAGACAGGGTCCCTCACTCATTACAGATGGCATCCAATAGTGACACCTTTGCCTGCCAGTGTGCCCTGTGCCGAGCCCTACACATGAATTATTACAGCTGCCTTCTGCCATGTCACATTGTAAGGTATAATGGGGACAGCTACAGTGGGGATGATTGTAGGTAGGTCGGTTTGCAGAGCGTATTTGTGTGTGTTTGCTTTGGAGCATCATACAGTAATGAATAAATCTGTGCAGTCTCCAGAACCATATATATGCCACTACATGGGCGACGCTAAGTCATTTACACATCGAATGCATCATTACTTGTGGCTGTAGGGTGTCACTGATTTGTAGAGGGGAGATCTCTCAAAAGGTTAAGTTAACAGGGGGTATGTTGGTGAAATTGCAGAGATGAGAGAGACAGACAGGAGGGAAAAAAATGAGAGTGAGAGAGAGAGAGGAGGGAACAGAGATGAGAGAGTCAGATAGGAGCAAACAGAGATTGCAGAGAGAAACAGGCAGACAGGAGGGACAAAAATGAGAGAGAGAGAGAGAGAGAGAGGATGGAACAGAGATGAGAGAGTCAGATAGGAGCAAACAGAGATGAGAGAGAGAAACAGGCAGACAGAAGGGACAAAAATGAGAGCGAGAGAGAGAGAGAGAGAAAGAAAGAGAGAGGAGGGAACAGAGATGAGAGTCAGATAGGAGCAAACAGATGAGATAGAGAAACGGGCAGACAGAAGGGACAAAAATGAGAGAGACAGTCAGGAGGGAACAGATGAGGGAGAAAGACAGGAGGGGACAGAGATGAGGGAGGCAGGATGGAACAGAGATCAGAGAGAGAAAGACAGTTAGGAACAGAGATGAGATAGAGAAAATCAGATGGGAGTGATAGAAATTAGAGATAGAGAGGCAGGAGAGAACAGAGATGAAAGGAGGAACAAAAATGACAGGCAGACAGGAGGTAACAGAGATGAGAGGGGGAGACAGACAGACAGAAGGTAGCAGAGACGAGAGACAGACAGATAGGAGAGAACAGAGATGAGAGCCAGACAGACAGGAGGGAAAAGAGATTAAAGAGAGACAGACACGAGAGAATAGTGATGACAGAGTGAGACAGACAGAAGGGACAAAAATAAGAGAGACAGCAGGGAACAGAAATGAGAGAGACAGAAGGGAACAGAGATGAGAGAGAAACAGGCAGACAGAAGGGACAAAAATAAGAGAGACAGTCAGCAGGGAACAGAAATGAGAGAGAGGAGGAAACAGAGATCAGAGACAGGAGGGACAGAAATGAGGGAGAGAGACAGGAGAGAAAAGAGATGAGAGACAGACAGACAGGATGGAGAGCGAGAGCTGGGGTATAAGGACAGATGGGAAGGTGGGGGATGATAGAATAAGAAAATCTACCATGATGGGTGTGATAACTAGCACCCTAGCGATGGACGGGTCCCAGATGCTAGCCTAGTTTATAAATATTGTACTATATATTGTGATCAGATTAGCTTGTTTGTCAACAGTGATGGTTCACTGAGGTCCAGAACTTATAATATTATTTTGAACAAAACCACCAATGATGTGCATATGGTTTGATTGCAAACAACCAGATTCTAAATGTAATTCTCTTTTTAAAGTTTAGGAGTGAAAACTAGAGTAGTTCTGCTGTTCAATGGTGACATCCTGTGGATGCCTAAAGGCTCTCCAGTAAAGTCTTATGGTCATCCCATAATTAAGAGGAGAGTAAGAAGAGGACGTGCACGTCCAAGAAAGGTAGGTAGTCCTTCCTCTATAATGCTCCTCCTACTCCATTGGCTGCTTGGTTGCTAGGGACATCTACAATCAGTCATATGTGTCGTGCAGTAAGATCATGTTAATGCATTGTGGCAAATAGGAAAACAGGGACTAGGTCCTCTTTGCAGTATTCTGATTGGCTGCCTGCACTTCTGAGTGCAGACAGTCCCATATGTACTGTCCATTATAGGTGCAGTTACCTTTACACCTGTGTGTTTTTTTTTGGCCTGGTTCAACTTCTGGTTCAGATATTACCTTGAGTCTGATTAATTCTCTGGAAGGGCACCTGCCCTTACCATTTACCTGGATTCTGATTACTCTCTGTATGGCCACCTGTCCTTACCATTGCCTGGATTCTGATTACTCTCTGTATGGCCACATGTCCTTACCATTGCCTGGATTCTTATTACTCTCTGTATGGCCACATGTCCTTACCATTTGTCTGGATTCTGATTACTCTCTGTATGGCCACCTGTCCTTACCATTGCCTGGATTCTTATTACTCTCTGTATGGCCACATGTCCTTACCATTGCCTGGATTCTTATTACTCTCTGTATGGCCACCTGTCCTTACCATTTACCTGGATTCTTATTACTCTCTGTATGGCCACCTGTCCTTACCATTGCCTGGATTCTTATTACTCTCTGTATGGCCACCTGTCCATACCATTTGCCTGGATTCTGATTACTCTCTGTATGGCCACCTGTCCTTACCATTGCCTGGATTCTTATTACTCTCTGTATGGCCACATGTCCTTACCATTTACCTGGATTCTTATTACTCTCTGTATGGCCACATGTCCTTACCATTTACCTGGATTCTTATTACTCTCTGTATGGCCACCTGTCCTTACCATTTACCTGGATTCTTATTACTCTCTGTATGGCCACCTGTGCTTACCATTTGCCTGGATTCTTATTACTCTCTGTATGGCCACCTGTCCTTACCATTTGCTTGGATTCTTATTACTCTCTGTATGGCCACCTGTCCTTACCATTTGCCTGGATTCTTATTACTCTCTGTATGGCCACCTGCCCTTTCAATTTTCCTGGTTTCTAATTTCTCTCTGGTTGGCCACTTGCCCTTACCATTTGCCTGGATACTGACTACTCTATGGATTGCCATCTGCCCTGACCTGTGCCTTGACCTTACCACCAGTCCTGTTTAGATACTGTACTCAGTCTCTTCCATTCTGGTTCTGAACCAGCCTTTACAGCTGCATACACAGCACCTTGGGGCATGAGTACTTCTAAATTAAATGACCACAACTAGCCAGGTTCTAAACGTTTATTCCAGGAATTTTGTATCTGGCGATGGACACCGTGTGGCCTTCACTAAAACGTAAAACTGTCAGTGTGACAGCATGCCACGGTAATTGCTTAATATTTTCCATGGCTGACGTAACATGTTGACCAAGCTCAGATTTAGTCCGAATCACTGTAAGTCTTTGCCTGATGGTGGCTTAGTCTTAATACCATGTTTTTCTCCACACAATGCCTAAGTGCATGGAAGTTTTGTTAATTTCAAGGCAAAATAAATTAGGTTTAATAGCACTTTGTCTAAGGTAAGATTAGTTTATAGTAGATATGATTGATATTAGCGTCACAGAGAGGGGATCAAGAGTAATGGACCCTACACACTTGCCGATATGCGCCACCAATATGAACATATTGCATGCAATGCTATGGGGCTGGGTGACATCAGGGATGGTGAAGAAACTTCCCTCCCCCCTTCCCGCCGCCGGATCGTCCTTCAGCCGTATCGGCCGTTGGGCACCTCGGCGGCAAATCATTAAATGTGTAGGGAGCATAAGTAGTAAGACTGGTGGACATAAAGAGGAAGACGGTGTAGATGGTAGTAGATTGAGATAGAGGTTGAAATTAAATTAGTTTATGGACCTTCCCTAACTACAGTACCATGATTATCTTAATTTGTCCAGTAGTCAACTAACAGGCTGAGCCTAGGACTGAATACTGATGTATGCAAGGTGGATTTTGGAGAAGGAAACTGGAAAAGGCCATGCGGGGCTGAAGAGACAGTGACAACATGCTAGAGCCAATGGTGCGCCAAGCCTGAAACTGATTAGTCAGCCTGTAGGCTGAGCAAGACTGTGATGCCCGAGTACCAGTTACCTGTAGCCTGGCTGGTGTAACATCTCTGTAAAAGGAGAGGAACAATGGACTTTTAAATGATGTAGAAGTAGCCTGATCCTGGAAGTTCGGGAGGTGCTAGAGAAGACAACGTAGAAGAGAGAGAGTGATTGTCTCCAAATTGTAGAATGTCAGATCTTATGCTGCATGTTTGGGACACTATCATATTAAGGGGTCTATTTACTACTATTTACTAAGTCTTGGACGGAGATAAAGTGCCTAATTCAGAAGTGTTAGCAGTTGGGCAAAACCATGGGGGTCATTCTGAGTTGATCATAGCTGTGCTAAATTTAGTACAGCCATGATCATCTTCCCTGACATGCGGGGGGACGCATGTCAGTGCCGCCCCCCACCCCGCACAAATACAAAAGCATCGCACAGCGGCGCAATGCTTTTGTATTTCATGTCACATCAAGCAGCCGCTGCGACCCGTCCCCCGTTCGGTCCGGCCACGCCTGCGTTGGCCGGACTGCACCTACGAAGCGTCGGCCAAACACCACCGTTACGCCCCCTCCCGCCCAACGACCGCCTCTGCCTGTCAATCAGGCAGAGGTGATCGCAGCCCTGCCACGGCCTTCGGCTGTGTGGCATGCGCCGGCGCACTACGGCGCTGGCGCATGCGCAGTAGAGACCCGTTCGCTCGGCTGCTATAAACAGCAGCGAGCAAACGGGTCAGAATGACCCCCTATGTGCACTGCAGGGGGGGGGGGGCAGATGTAACATGTGCAGAGAGAGAGTGTGTTCAATCTGAAATCTAAATTGCAGTGTAAGAATAAAGCAGCCAGTATTTACCCTGCACAGAAACAAAATAACCCACCCAAATCTAACTCTCTCTGCACATGTTACATCTGCCCCACCTGCAGTGCACATGGTTTTGCCCAACTGCTAACAAATTTGCTGCTGCGATCAACTCTGAATTACCCCCAAAGTCCCAGTCAATCAGATCCTAGCTGCCATGTTAAAGGCTGTGTTTGAAAAATTACAGTCAGGAGCAGATTGGCTGCTACTTTATCTCCATCCATTTTATCTCCGTCCAATAATAATAGACCCCTCATTTACAACAATTAAGTATGTGCTGGAGAAGGCGTTATCGGGAGATGGTGCCATTTATTACAGTAACTACTGTGTGTGTACAGCATTGTTATGTTTATGATGTCAAAAAGCCCACTTTGTTTGTGTGCTATTACCCCTGCTTCTGAGGAAATCACGTCATTACGATGAAACGCGTCAGCATTTATACCTGCACAACTCTGTTCCATTCAGCTGGTGAATGAAGGACCAACAGGAGATCTGCCGGTGTATTGTGGTCTGTATTATGAGTCCCTCTGCCTGCAGGCTGGCTTTCATATGTTTTTAACCACTGTATGTACTTTGAGCGGTCCAACACGGTATTGCCATGTGTTTACACCGGCTTTCTCCCATTATATTGTTTCTGGAGGGACCTCTGAGGTACAGCAGAGATAATTGTTCCAATATGGCCAGCTATATTAACAGGTATTAGAGATAATATGTGTGTCTCCCAGCCAGTGTCGGACTGGGGCATGAAGGGCCCACCGGGGGAATGCAGTTATAGGAGACCATACTTAGGGGTGTGGCCAGCCTACAAAGGGGGTGTGGCCAGCCTCCACGGAGGCTAGAAATATACAATAGTCTAGTGCAGTGTAATGCAACATATCTACCATGTATAATACAAGTGCACAGTCTGGAACCTGATCCCTAGAGGAAGGAGTGGGCCCTCAGGCAGTGGGGCCTACCGGTGGTTTCCCTGGTACCCCTATGGGCCAGTCCGACCCTGCTCCCAGCGCTCACCTTAAAACCATATATTAACAGGAATCTCTTTGCATCGTGAGTACAATCTCCTGTCCTAGTAGATGATCAAAGATCCTTGAAGCCTGTTTATGTAGCCTATTCTAGTTTGAGTTACAGCCCAATTAATTAACATTTTTAGATGTATCTAATTATTCAACACTGAATACACCATTTTTACGTGAATATTTGTTTTAATGTACAAGGTGGTTGCGTAATATATATATACTGATGGGTTTATGTTTACCTTGACCTTTAATAGGATTAACTGATACTGGGCAGTCGGTCTTAGGGGGTCATTCCGAGTTGATCGCTCGCTGCCTATTTTCGCAGCACAGCGATCAGGTGAAGAAGAGGCATTTATGCGCATGCGTATGGGCCGCAATGCGCACGTGCGTCGTACGGGTACAAAGCTCTTTGTGGTTGTGCACAGGTTCTTGCGAAGATTTTCCACGCACTGTCAGCCGCAAGAAGATTGACAGGAAGAGGGCGTTTCTGGGTGTCAACTGACCGTTTTCAGGGAGTGTTTGTAAAAACGCAGGCGTGTCTGAAAAAACGCAGGCGTGGCTGGGCGTTCGCTGGGCGGGTGTATGACGTCAAATCCGGACACGAATAGGCTGAAGTGATCGCAAGCGCTGAGTAGGTTCAGAGCTACAGTACTCTGAAACTGCACAAAATGTTTTTGCAGAGCTCGGCTGCACAAGCGTTCGCACTTCTGCTAAGATAAAATACACTCCCCAGTGGGCGGCGGCATAGCGTTTGCACGGCTGCTAAACCTAGCTAGCGAGCAATCAACTCGGAATGACCCCCCCTAATCCCCTGCTGTATTGTTCTGTGCATTATATTGCAGCTGAGAACAATAGATGAAGAGTTTATGTTAATAAACCATGTTGTGCCTAGGCGCAGCAAACTAGCCAAGATAACTGTGGACCCATCTGTATATATATATTGAAAAAGCTGCAAGGCCTGGCAGTGAAACGCGTTGGTGGGCTTGTGGTCACCCGATTCCAGAAAGGACGCTATTGAATATAGATGCCGGCTTCACCTTGAATTGTATAAAGTTATCTCAAGTGGACGATCTCCTATTGCAAACTTATAAACAGACTGTGAGATTCAAGACATCCGTATCCATGCTGAGGACTTAATTTGGACGTATTTACTTCTAGAACTATCCTCCAGCGGGTGATATACAGTCAGAATTCACTCATTGTACTGTGCCATCAGTTCTACAGGAGAAGAAGTTGTACAGTAGGTGCAAATAAATAAAAAAAATGTGCAATTGCTTTATATTTTGTAATGCAGGGAAACTAGTGTTATTCTTGTTATACAGGTGACAGAGTCTCACGCGCTGGTGTAATCTTCCCTTCTCTGTTGTCCAATGCTTGATTAGGCCGCAGCCTGCGTGTCTTTGTTACGGATTGCTGATTTCAGTTACAGCCTCATTAAGAATTCATAAAGTGATTAAATACTTGAAATATTTGTGATACTTTATTAATATTCCAGGCTTATCTAAAGGAAAAATACTTGTCCTCAGGTTCGCGGGTATAAAACTGTAGCTGTCTTGTACCATTTATATACAGGCGCTGTGTATAGCACAATGCTGGATGTCAACAGCAATTGTGTCACTGTAGCTTCCCAAAGGGAGCAGCGTCCTGGAGACATCATGCCTGACATGTTCCATTGTTCCGTAATCTGCGGCCTACAAAGGTTGCCGTGGTAACACTGCGTTGTGTACAACAGGAAGCCATTATTACTGCATTGTGTCCCGCGTGTGTACAGTGTAATACCTCATAGTGCTACCAGCGTCTGCTCGTGTCTGTGTCACGTCTTCTGGAGTGACTCGAATAGTCATTTTAAGGAGGCTATGGTTTATAATAATAATAATAATAATAATAATTTATTTACATGGAGCCACAATGTTTAGCAGCGCCGCACAGTGAGGAATAGAGCATAGTAGCCTATATAGAACACAGACAATAGAACATGGAGTAGCATAAATGCAATAATACCATAATATGGAAGAAGTGAGAGGCAAGGTACAGAACACAGATATAACCTAGTACAGAACATCTAGTAAATATAATCAACGATGCACAGGAGCAGCAGGCCGGAGGAGGCAAGACACTGCCCTTAAGAGCTTACAATCTAATTGGGGTTGTACTTTTGATACTTGCACAAAGAAAAACATGAGAGGTTGAGTTTCCCCTCAATTCTATAGACCCTGTGTTGTCCTCTGTGAGGCTTGTGCGGAGCTGAGATTATTCTGCATTTATTCACAGTGTGTAAGCTCCTGTACTGACTGCACTCCAGTCCTCATTTCATCACAAAGGCATGGAAGCAATGATGGTATGGGTGAATCTGTAATTGGTGCATGGTGTGGAGTGCACAAAGGCCTCTGGGTCTAGAGTGGTCCACAGCAGTCATTCTGCACTCAATACACTTATCTTTATGGAGCCTGGCACTGCAGAAATCATCAGCAGCATGGCACAGGCGCCATGTTTCTGGAGACCAGCGCATGCACAATAGAGAAATCACCAGGAGCATGGCACAGACGCCATGTTGCTGGAGGTCAGTGCATGCACAGTAATCACTGGGAGCATGGCACAGACGCCATGTTTCTGGAGATCAGTGAACGCACAGTAGAGAAATCACTGGGAGCATGGCACAGATGCCATGTTTCTGGAGACCAGCGCATGCACAGTAGAGAAATCACCGAGAGCATGGCACAGACGCCATGTTTCTGGAGGCCAGCACATGCACAGTAGAGAAATCACAGAGAGCATGACACAAGCGCCACATTTCTGGAGATCAACGCATGCACAGTAGAGATATCACCGGGAGCATGACACAAGCGCCACGTTTCTGGAGACCAACGCATGCACAGTAGAGATATCACCGGGAGCATGACACAAGCGCCATGTTTCTGGAGACCAGTGCATGCACAGTAGAGATATCACCGGGAGCATGACACAAACGCCATGTTTCTGGAGACCAGTGCATGCACAGTAGAGATATCACCTGGAGCACGACACAAGCGCCATGTTTCTGGAGACCAGTGCAGGCACAGTAGAGATATCACCTGGAGCACGACACAAGCGCCATGTTTCTGAAGACCAGTGCATGCACAGTAGAGATATCACCTGGAGCACGACACAAGCGCCATGTTTCTGAAGACCAGTGCATGCACAGTAGAGATATCACCTGGAGCACGACACAAGCGCCATGTTTCTGAAGACCAGTGCATGCACAGTAGAGATATCACCTGGAGCACGACACATACGCCATGTTTCTGGAGACCAGTGCATGCACAGGGAGTATGGCACAGCAGTCTCTTGCACAGTGCTAGAGTCTATTTAGTAACTGTGCTGGTGAGAGGCAGGCTCTATAGTGACCCCACACAGAGAGAGGTAAAGTGTAGAAGTTACTCCTAGAAACTGATCTTTTTCTCTCTGTAGCACAATCTGTAAAATGACAGTTAGGAGCTATTGGTTGGCTTGGGCAACTTCTCCACTTTATCTCTCTCTGCCGGGGGCTACCACTGGCACACTAACTACGTCCTTTATGAAACTGACTGGCTGGCACCAATGGCAGCTTTAGTTTAGAAGGTGAAAAGGACCTCTAGAAAATGGGTGAGAAGTATCAAGCAGTTAAAGCAGTGAAGAGAATCAGTGGAGACATTGCCCATAGCAACCAATCATTCCACCTATCAGGTTATAGAATGTACTGTGGGGGTAATTCAGACCTGATCGATGGCTGTGCGTTTTAGCACAGTGTGTGATCAGATCTGAACGGCGCATGCATCTGAGCCTCAATGCGCAGGCGCGACGGACCGCGGTACCAGGCATCGGTGCCTAGCGATGGGATGGTGTAAATAAAGCGATCGAACGAGCGATCGCAACGTGATTGACAGGAAGAGGCCGTTTGTAAGTGGCAACTGACCGTTATACAGGCATGTCCGGAGAAACACAGGAGGGACCAGGCGTTTTGAGGGAGGGTGTCTGACGTCAGCTCCGGCCCCGATCAGCAAGAAGCAATCGCAGCGGCTGAATAAGTCCTGGGCTGAGCAGACTGCACAATCTGTGCAGATCTCCTACAAAAGCAGCGCACACCTGCACACACCATGTACCCTCCCCCTGTGGGCGGAGACTATCTGATCGCAGGGTTGCAAAAAATGCACCCTAGCGATCAGGTCTGATTTACCCCCTTAATGCTACCTCAAAATTCCTGCTGTTGTCCAAACGCCGGTAAAGCTGACACTACATTTTGTCCTAGAGGTCACTATAATGGTCCTCGGAGCATTGTACACATTGGCTGTGATTCATGTTTGTACGCAGTGGCCGATATTTTTGCGATGGATCGATTAGCAGCAGCCTGCACATGTGCTGCGATCGCACTGCGTACGTGCCAAGGTACCTTTGCGATCTCGCTCTGACATATGCGGGGTCATTCCGAGTTGTTCGCTCGTTGCCGATTTTCGCAACGGAGCGATTAAGCGCATGGTACGCAGTGCGCATGCGCTTAGTATTTTAGCACAAAACTTAGTAGATTTACTCACGTCCGAACGAAGAATTTCCATCATTAAAGTGATCGGCGTGTGATTGACAGGAAGTGGGTGTTTCTGGGCGGAAACTGACCGTTTTCTGGGAGTGTGCGGAAAAACGCAGGCGTGCCATGATAAAACGCGGGAGTGTCTGGAGAAACGGGGGAGTGGCTGGCCGAACGCAGGGCGTGTTTGTGACGTCAAACCAGGAACAAAACTGACTGAACTGATCGCAGTGTAGGAGTAAGTCTCGAGCTACTCAGAAACTGCTAAGAAATTTCTATTCGCAAATCTGCTAAGCTAAGATACACTCCCAGAGGGCGGCGGCCTAGCGTGTGCAATGCTGCTAAAATCTGCTAGCGAGCAAACAACTCGGAATGACCCCCATTATACGCAGAGTGATTGACAGGAAGGGACCGTTTGGTCAAGTTAACGTGGGAGTGGCGGCACAAACACATGCCTGTCATGTCCGTTTTCAGGGCGTGTATCCGCCTTCAGCTGCGATCATGCACATTGCGATGTCAATGTTATTGTGCGATTTATCCACATAATAAGAAAAATCAGCAGCAACAATAAATCTGGCAATTGAATTCTGTAGAGGTGGAGGGCTTTTACATCAGTAAGGGAATGAGTGTGCCACAGAAAGGGTTTGTATCCGAGAAGGAACCTTGGCAGCACCTAATTAGAGGCCATGGCTTCCGTGTAAAGACCTCGCTTTCATCTATTATTCGGATGATTTGATCAGAGACATTTTATTACATTCAGCCGGAATTCCTGGGCCCTGCATTTATATAATAGGAGAGCAGGAACGTCTGCAGTAATCTGCTATTTTGCTCACATACCCCAGGTGTCACTCACCGGGCAGCTGATGCACTGGCAGAGCCACATCACAACCCATCGCTGCATCCGTCACCCATCCCGTAACCGGCTGCAAATTGTCAGAGCGTAAAAGGGAAATAACTGTTTGTGTGAAACGTTCATTTACCGTTTGGTGTAATCCAGCAAGACCCACAATGGTTTCCCCCACACGTTGTGATAGACGTAGAGGCCTGGGAATACGCAGATACGGGATTACGCTTGTGTTATATGTGGGCCTGACCTATTGTGTGATATAGAAGATCTACAGGAATTAGGTTGACTCCATCCAGTCAACCTTCATTAGGGTCGTCAGGGTCAAAAGTTGACATGGTCATAAGGTCAACATGAAAATGGTCAACACAAAAAGGTAGACACAAGTTTTTGAAAGCTTTTTATGTGTCATTTTCTACGCAGTATGTTTCATCCGATGTGGCCACAATTAGCGCAAAGGTGTACCCTCGCCACGCTTCAGGAAAGGTCCCTCTCTGGACTCGCCACAGGATACTATTCCCAATCGTAGCCCACGTGGATGGCGAAGCAAGCAAAAATGTAAAAATAGGTGAAAACCCCTCAAAACTTGTCGACTGTTTTTATGCCGCCCTCACTATACATTGGAACCCTTGTGTGACACCTGAATGTACTGAGAGGCGTTGCTGTGTAATATTGTGTCGGCGTACATTACCGTTATTTTCACCTGATGTCTCTCCATGTCCGTATGGGAAAAGTATAAAATGTGACTCCTGCAGTAGCAGCATTACTGCCTGGGGAGGAGCTGTGATTACCGATCTTCTAGAGAGACCGTTCGCCATGTCGGTTTTTGCTTTCCTTGTCGAGTGACTGATCCTGGAGACATGGGGTATCGATAGGACTCATCCAGAATTCACCATGGTAGCGACGATGTTCTTATCTGTTCCCCAGCGTCTCCAATATACCTTCTTTTGTGCTGACTTTTTGTTTTACTTTTCAACTGCGCATGCGTCGCCATTTCTCTCTATGCAACGCCGCAAGCCTGGAAATAATGTGGATCCCAGAAAAGATTGTTGTTGTTTCCATTCATTTGTAGTTTATTAAATGCAAAGAGTCCGATCTTTTGGATGGATGCGGGGGGCTCCGATTGGCCAATCACTGTTACGGCCATCCCTATTACTGACCCGCGCCATACAGCACGTGTGCAAGTTTCCAAGGTTCTACAGCCCATTGGGCCGTTCACATGTCTTTGGCAAAGTAGCAACAGACAGAATTGGTATAAGTTCATAAATAATGATACAATGTAATTATGATCTGTTACAATATTAAACTTAATTTTGTTTTTCTTCAAACGTTAATGTATTAATATAACAAGTGTAACACTGGGAATACAGTTGTACAAGATTTCAGTGTTGGGAGTATGTGTGTACAGGCTGAGGATTTAGCAGATGCCTTACAGCTGCAAGCAGCCCAGTTACTTAACCAGGGGAGTGGTTTTATTGAAGATATAGTAAGTACTGCTGTACTCACTGTTATACACACTCTGGTCATAGAATGAAGCCGGGTATCATACAGCTTACCCGCCGGTGAGTGTATGCAACTTGCGGGTATCGTGCAGGGTCACTGGAAAGTGTTGGGAGGCAGGTATATCACTGGTCTCCGTGGAGCTAAATTGAAGACCACTGTTGTCCTTGCAGCACATGTGCAGTATTTAGGCCGGGGGCCATCTTAGTACAGGGAATGAAGCCTCCCTGGAGGAGCAACGTAAATGAGATCTATTGTACAGTATGTACAATTTAAATTGATGTCATATTCACATCCCCAAAATGATGATGATAATAATAATAATAATAATAATAATAATAATAATTTGTTGCTGTTTATTAAATGTCTTAAGAACAACTTTTGGTCAATTCCCCTAATGACCACAGAGCCAATATCAGTGTTACCTGAAGCCAAGAGTCGACTCTGAGCTACATTTTATGGGGGGGTAATTGTCTCCCCAGTTCTTGAATCTCTCTGTACGCTACAATATATATGAAATCTGCCTGGGATCTATTGACGTATGAGATAATATGGGAACAACTATACTATACATCCTGCCTCTGTGCGATCCGTGCCACTACCTACTTGGGTTCCTGAAGCCCAAACGCTTTTTAAAGCCACATTTCTGAAAAGCTGCTCTTTAAGCGCCATCATTAATGCTTACATAGCTTTTGTGCAGCGCTGGGAGCGGAAATTCCCACGTAACTAGTTGTGTGCCCAACATTTCCCTAAATTCTGGTTATGCCCACTAAGCCGCCATTATGGGAGCGCAGCCGTAGCCATGACATCACTAATAATGAGGATTGGTAATTGCACTTACGTAGAGATGTTTCCACCCATTGATCAGCCGTATGCACCCGGCCCTTGTCCCAAAACCCAGCATGAGGGCAGAGGCACAATGCTATCATCGCTGCTTCCCACTATCTGTATATAGTCTGCTGGGCACAATTGCATCCATAACAGTATACAGCACCAGTGACATCTGGGACCACTGCAGGCAGGACGTAACCCTTAATACTTACGTTACAGGACTTACGCTTCAGTCTGTCTGGAAACCAGCTGGTAGAGGATACGGTGGCACCGTTCAGACAAGTGTACATATAGAGCCTAAGGCACTTACCTTTCTAATGTGTAATTAGCTTCTTACTCTTTCTGCTTCTGTTCATGGGAGTTTTTGGTGTTCTGACTACTCGGCAAAGACCATATGAGGGAGATTATGAAAGCAACACCTACTGTATGTGCGGCACTGCAGTACTGTACTGAGAGGCCTGTCATACATCACATCAGCACACATCTCTCCCACCGCTCAGCACAGCGCGATGTGTGCTGAGCGTGCGGGGGTAGACGGGGTGGGGGGGGGGGAGGGGGGGCGCTCCTTTCACCCAATCTAGCACCAGCGATATCGATGCGCGGGGCTGCGCATCGCTATCGCTGTGGGGGGTACACACGGAGCAATCATGCTTAAAATCTAAGCAATCTAGTCAGATTGCTTAGATTTTAAGCAGCGATTGCTCCGTGAGTACCCCCCTTTAGGGCACCCACTAGGACAAAATTCCACCCACAAAGGGGTTAAAAAATTTATTGGGAATTCCCCCCTCACAGAGGAGAGTTAAGACAGCTCACCCAGCCGGGGCTATAAAGAATGCATGGTGCTGGCGATACCAAGTCAGGGAGAGGGGAGGACACACTGCTCTGTTCCGAAATTCCTTGCCAGTGGCAGTTGCAGGGCAGTTCATTATTCAAATAGAGGAGCCACATCAACTGCCACCCCTAAACACAGTCAAACAGCGCTGAGTGTGGCTTCCCTATTTGAATAATGGACTGCTCTAAAACTGCCACTGGCAAGGCAGTCCAGCCTTATGGTTCAGGAGATTTTGTGATCAGTCAGTGGTATTTGCCATATATATATATATATATATATACGGATATAAGTACTGTACTTAACCAACCTATTTCCAGTCAGGAGAGGATAGTGTCTCAATTATCAGAGCTTAACCTGTCACTTGAAGCTCTCAGAGAGTAATAGGAGGAAAGTAGAGAGATATTTTGACTCTTAAATGCATTAAAGGAAAGCCTGATAGTCAGTAACTGTTTATCTGCTGTGTAAAGGGAACCAACATCTCTCCCGGTGACCTTTAGTGTGGTGCAAAAATCTTTACCCTTTTATCTCAAAGGAGGAGCCCTAAGGAGAGCAAGAAGCTAAGCAAGGAGACCTAGGGCCCTTTGGAATAGAGTCAGCCTATCCCTGCAAACCTTACATATTTAACATACAGCGGGCGGAGCTTGGCCTGTCGTCCCAGCATTTACAGCACTAAGCAGGGCAGCATCAGAGGAGGGACGGGGCAGAGAAGGAGGCGGATTATTCTCCTCAGCCCCAGCAGTTACAGCACTGAGCAGGGCAGCATCAGAGGAGGGACAGGGCAGAGAAGGAGGCGGATTGTTCTCCTCAGCACCAGCAGTTACAGCACTGAGCAGGGCAGCATCAGAGGCGGGACGGGGCAGAGGAGGAGGTGGATTATTCTCCTCAGCACCAGCAGTTACAGCATTGAGCAGGGCAGCATCAGAGGCGGGACGGGGCAAGGAAGTAGGCGGATTATTCTCCTCAGCACCAGCAGTTACAGCACTGAGCAGGGCAGCATCAGAGGCGGGATGGGGCAGAGAAGGAGGCAAATTATTCTCCTCAGCACCAGCATGTACAGCACTGAGCAGGGCAGCATCAGAGGCGGGACGGGGCAGAGGAGGAGGTGGATTATTCTCCTCAGCACCAGCAGTTACAGCACTGAGCAGGGCAGCATCAGAGGCGGGACGGGGCAGAGAAGGATTATTCTCCTCAGCACTAGCAGTTACAGCACTGAGCAGGGCAGCATCATAGGCGGGACGGGGCAGAGGAGGAGGTGGATTATTCTCCTCAGCACCAGGAGTTACAGCACTGAGCAGGGCAGCATCAGAGGCGGGATGGGGCAGAGAAGGAGGCAAATTATTCTCCTCAGCACCAGCATGTACAGCACTGAGCAGGGCAGCATCAGAGGCGGGACGGGGCAGAGGAGGAGGTGGATTATTCTCCTCAGCACCAGCATGTACAGCACTGAGCAGGGCAGCATCAGAGGTGGGACGGGGCAGAGAAGGAGGTGGATTATTCTCCTCAGCACCAGCAGTTACAGCACTGAGCAGGGCAGCATCAGGAGGTGGGACCGGGCAGAGAAGGAGGCGGATTATTCTCCTCAGCACCAGCATGTACAGCACTGAGCAGAGCAGCATCAGAGGTTTGACGGGGCAGAGAAGGAGGCGGATTATTCTCCTCAGCACCAGCATGTACAGCACTGAGCAGGGCAGCATCAGAGGCGGGACGGGGCAGAGAAGGAGGCAGATTATTCTCCTCAGCACCAGCAGTTACAGCACTGAGCAGGGCAGCATCAGAGGTGGGACGGGGCAGAGAAGGAGGCGGATTATTCTCCTCAGCACCAGCAGTTACAGCACTGAGCAGGGCAGCATCAGAGGCGGGACGAGCAGAGCAGGAGGCGGATTATTCTCCTCAGCACCAGCATGTACAGCACTGAGCAGGGCAGAATCAGAGGCGGGACGGGACAGAGGAGGAGGCGGATTATTCTCCTCAGCACCAGCAGTTACAGCACTGAGCAGGGCAGCATCAGAGGCGGGCGGGGCAGAGAAGGAGGCGGATTATTCTCCTCAGCACCAGCAGTTACAGCACTGAGCAGGGCAGCATCAGAGGCGGGACGGGGCAGAGAAGGAGGAGGATTATTCTCCTCAGCACCAGCATGTACAGCACTGAGCAGGGCAGCATCAGAGGCGGGACGGGGCAGAGAAGGAGGCGGATTATTCTCCTCAGCACCAGCAGTTACAGCACTGAGCAGGGCAGCAACAGAGGGGGGACGGGGCAGAGAAGGAGGCGGATTATTCTCCTCAGCACCAGCAGTTACAGCACTGAGCAGGGCAGCATCAGAGGCGGGACGGGGCAGAGGAGGAGGCGGATTATTCTCCTCAGCACCAGCAGTTACAGCACTGAGCAGGGCAGCATCAGAGGCGGGACGGGGCAAAGGAGGCGGATTATTCTCCTCAGTGCCGGCCTTCTGACAGCATCAATTCGGGGAAGGCCCGCCCAGAGGAATATGTAAATTTTTTTAAAAGCAATATTACATTTGCTTAAATACCAACGCTTTTCATCTCTTTGTGATTATACTTGAAATACTGTAGCGAAGCACGGGTATTCAGCTAATATTATATATATTATAGACAGCTATGATGTATCTTTATTTTCCAAGTGATATATATTAACAGCAGATATTGGGTGGCCCCCTATTAGTAGCGGTAATTTACTGCCGCTAATAGGTTTGACATGGACTAGCCCATTAGACCCGATAACCGGCAATTATTGGGGATTATGCTTTGGGTGCCTTAGGCAGGATAAGCATCCCTCGTAGCCGCGATAACACCTGGGATCCAGAACTTATCCCGGATCCCATGTGTTATTGCATGATAGCGGCTCCTTTTTCGGCCAAAAAAAGGGTCTATAACTGATCACAGCTAATTGGATACCCCTTATAACACTCTCTCCCAGAGTCTACTGCGCATGTGCAGGTCTCCGGGAAAATGGCGCGGTGGCCATTTTCCCACTTATTTTCCTACTGCGCATGCATGAAATGCCAAAAAAAATGGCCGCAGCGCCATTTTGCTGGTGATTTCTGCAGCACTGCTGATGCTAACGCGGGATTCCGGAGGGTAAGTATTGAAAAAAAATAAGTACGGGGTGTGCGATGTGGGCCCCCTGGTCCCCTTGAGCACCGCACACACTGCACCCATTATAAATACGCCAGCGACTGTACACATACTGTATGCTATTCTCTAGCACCTAAATGACCCCGTCTATCACCCTGCCTCCACCAAGGTTCATTCAATTTATTGTCTCCTGTAATTTATCACACATCCATTATCTTGTAGCACACATGCTCCTTTTGGGGGGGGGGGGGGGGGGGTTCAATTATATACGATAAGCATATCTGCACAAGGCGTTACCGCAATGTTTTGCCCGATGGTGGCATCGGGCTACTCAACTGCGGTCTATTTTTCACAGGTGCATTAAGCTCTCGCATCAATGTGTTTTTTTGCGTTCGCAGCCACGAAAAAAGTTAGTTTTTGGGGATTTTTGCCTCCGGCAAGTGAGAAGCTGATGGCTTTTCCGCAGCTAATTGAATCCCCCCCTTTGTCTTCTATCCAGTCTTTCCTCATTGGTGGGCAGAAAATGATGACAACATTACTGCTTTCTGCAAAACCGTCCCCACCTCAGGGAGATTGCTAGACTCTCCATGCAAACATCACCCATATATCAATGTGTTTTTCAATAATGTTTGATGGACCAGCGACACAGAGAGAACAATAGCACTGAAATGAGGCGTCACAGCCTGGGCAATCACATTGCATCAGGCTCACTTAGCTCCGCACCTGTTTTTTCCTCCAGCTCCACCAATTGCTGCCAGTGTTCAGTAAATCCGGAGAATTACAAAATCTTTGAAAATAGAGGTCTTTGTTTTTTCCAACTATAAGCGACGGTTTGGGAGATTACAGCGCGTAGAATGCTCAGCTGGCTGTATGAAAGCGACAGTGCGTATAGAAATGACTCTCTGGCCGTATTTACATTTCAATACACAATCACAGAAGCAGATGACGCTCTTTTCATCATGGCCATAGGAAATAAAGGGATGAAAAAGACAGACGAGGCGCTGGAGTAATGACTTCTTCGGTTAAAATACTATTAAACAGGCATCAGAAAATGTTTAAAAACCTGCGAGTTCTTTTGAAACCTTTACAGTCCTGTATTTTTTTCTAAGCTTTTAGCTGAAAATCTCATTTCACTTTTTCTTTTAATATTTTCTGAACAATTTCACAATTGAATAGATCCAGTGGCTATTCAAAATAGCTTTTTGCATAGTGTAAGGTGCTTTTAAAGCGAATAATGAGTGTTTTCTTTTGGGTTTCTACATTTATTTGACTTGAGTTTATTTCTTAACTGAGAAGAATGCACGTTCCCCTTTCTCCACTGTAACGAGGATGTGCTAGAAACATCTTCAGATACCTAATGGCTTGAATTGCAGCCCAGGGAGCGCTGGACTTTGCACTGGTGTGTAATCTGCATATAAAACGTAATCTTAATATAACCGCAGTGTTAGAAGCGCTACCGTGGCGTGTGCTATTTATTTAGTTGTCCAAGGCTAATGCTTAAAGATAACGGAGTGATTGAAGATGCCTAGTCCTCACTGAGGAAAAGTATCCTCACACGATGCTGCCACTCACATATCTCACTGTTGGGATGGTGTTTGCTGAGGAATGGGCTGTGTTTTAATTAGTGCCGCACATATTGGTTCCAAAAAGCTCAATTATCGTCACAGCTGACAACAAAACATTATCCCACATTTTGAATGGGTCACTCTGATGTCTTCTAGCAAACTCCAGACGTGGTTTGACATTGTTTTTCCTCAGTGATGTCTTCTTTCTCACTCTTCCATGCAGGTCAGTTGTATGCAGAGGTCTTCATACGGCTGACTGGTGAGTCTTCACTCCATCCTCAGCCTCTGAGCTCTGTAGCTCCTGCACAGTCATAGTGGCCTCTGTGTCGCTTCCTCACACGTCGCCTTCTTTTTCCTCTGATGCTGAGTTTTGAGGGATGCCCTTGTCTAGGCAGTGCCTGTGGGTTTGATGCAGCTTCCATCTCCTCACAATTCATTCAACACTGCTCACTGGGATATCCGAGCTCTTGGATAATATTTTGTAGCCTTTTCCTATTTTGTGCATGTGTATATCCTTATCTTTCATTTTCTGAGTGCCCTTTGGTCTTTATTCTCACAGATTTTCTTCATGTTCATATCATGAGCAATGGTGTTTGTCTTTTATCCATAAAAGCTGACCTTTTAAAAAAAATCACATGAAGAGTCTGACTAAAAGACTTTTGTTAGTGCAATATCTTTCATCTGAGCATCCACCACAGATGAGATGAATACTTATGCAGGCAACGTATTTCAGTAAAAAACAAAAACAAAACAAGACTGCAGACACCTAATTAATTATGAGATGGAAACTTTACTGTAAGAGGCTACTGGATCACGATAAAAAACTGTCTGGAACAATCTGGGTAAGTATCCGTTGCAACGCAGACAAATCTGTTGACTTTCTAGGGGGTTGGATACTTTGCAAGCTACTGTATAAGCATTTTTATAGTCCCCTGGACTTAACCTGTGGACCTCAGTAGCTAAAGGAAACCAGGCCCCACGCAGCTTGGACTTTCCAAGCTGGGCACCACCATCTTGGGAATGAACTGTTCCGATGCTATGTGGAGGAGCAAGCCAGTGTGGGTGGGGAGACTGCACCGAGGAGTCCATAAAAGTATGCACTTTGGTGGCAAATGAAGTCTGTTTGCTCTCCGTGAAAAGAAAGAGGAGCCAAGGGGCTGACGATGGATCTGAGGTCAGGATGGTCTGCGCTCGTGGACAGGCAAGACACTGGGGAAATAAACCCGGTGGTGGCTGGCCAGCAGGCTGTAGTACAACACATTCCTTCAACCAGAGCTGGGCAAAACTGAGTTGACCACTATCTTCTGAGAAAGCCAGCGCAGAGCTCACAAAATTGGGCAGGTGAAGCTAGTCCCTGGACCAAGAGGGAGATTCTTGTCCTAGTGAATGTCGAGGAGGGTATCTATTGTAGCCAGGGGTGACTATAGTCGTTTAAGTTACCAGCTTACCTGTTTTAGTTTTGTAACTTTTAGATATTGAGAGAACTTTGCTTAAGCCATCTATAGCGAAAGAGGACTGTTATAGTGACTTACAGATTGCTACTCTAATAGTGCCTGTTGCCTATTCGAACTACATTCAGAGTTCCTCAATGCATTTAATCTGTTCAAGCTGCATTTAGAGAGCCTCAGTGTTTAATTTGTACCCAGGAGTATCTGCGGGACAATTCCAGCCTACAGCTATACTTTATACTCTATGGTACCTACCGACAATATATTGCAGTATGTATGCGGTGTGTGGCTGAGGTTTAGCGATTACTAGAGTTAAAGGGATTGCTTTGTGGTTTGGGAGTTTAGAGAGTCACTTGAGCAAATGCTGTATTGATTATTGCTACAATTCCTTCGATTACTGGCAGTTTGTATGATTTTTGTATTTTCTTGTCTCCATTCTCTTCTATTGCATTCTGTTAGGGTCTCCTGCCCTGTGCTGCCACGTCGTCATGGCAACCGGGAGACAAGTGCTAGCGGAGTAACCTGAGCGCAGCTGATACTCCGGTTCGGGTCTTTTGCTGTGCAGTGGTTACAGGCTCTGTGCACGGCAGGGGATCCGGTGCTGGTTTTTGTGCTCACAGTCTGTGAGGTCTGAGTGGGGCGTGGACAGCACCTGCTTTATAAGGCCTCTTCTCAGGTTAAGCAGATGCTGCTGAATCTTTGTTGGTTAGTCAGTTCCTGAAAGTTAGCCAGTACTGTGTAGCTTTGTATTTGTTGTTGCTTACTGCAAATAGGCCTGGGGATTTGGTACTACACTCTGCCAATCCAGACCTAGCAGTAAGACTGGAGTCAGTCGTTTAACCTGCTGGGGTTCTTTTGCTACTCTGTGAACTTAGCAGGTTTGCGGCTGTATTCTCAGACTGCCTGCCTAAATCCTGTCTCACTGTGCAAGGTGTTCAGGTATTCAGTTTAGTGGCAGTAAGCTGAACCTGTGCACTGCAAGTGATGATTAGGATTGTGGAGACTCTCCTTGTGTCTATCATTCCATCTCTGACCAAGGAGTTTACTGCCACACCCGTTGGTAACCCTTTAGGGTTTTGCTGTTGCCCTTAGCAACAGCATTTCGGGTTCTCTACGTATTAAAACACAACACCTTGCTTTTTTCATCTGAGCATTCCTAATAATAGGGAGACACCCAGTTTCTTAGCCTCTGGGCTTCTCTGTTCACTTTGTGTTTATTTTGTTACCCTATCGCCTTCTGTGTACGTAATGTCATATTCCCCAGTCTGTCTGTGAGTTCATTTGTTTTGCATCCCTATCCGTTCAGACACCAGTACATTCCTGCAGGCACTGGTGTGCATAACAGTTCAGACACCAGTACATTCCTGCAGGCACTGGTGTGCATAACACATTCTCTATATTGCATTTTATTGTTAGGATTCAAATATTCATGCTAGACATCAATCTTGTGCTGGGAATATCCCTGCCAGAGATCTATTTCATGTTTATTGATTGATTTTTTTCCATTCAATGGTGATTTATGATTTCTCTGACGTCCTAGTGGATGCTGGGAACTCCGTAAGGACCATGGGGAATAGCGGCTCCGCAGGAGACAGGGCACATCTAAAGAAAGCTTTAGGATCACCTGGTGTGCACTGGCTCCTCCCCCTATGACCCTCCTCCAAGCCTCAGTTAGATTTTCTGTGCCCGACGAGAAGGGTGCACACTAGGGGCTCTCCTGAGCTCTTTGTGAAAGTTTTAGTTTAGGTTTATTATTTTCAGTGAGACCTGCTGGCAACAGGCTCACTGCATCGAGGGACTAAGGGGAGAAGAAGCGAACTCACCTGCGTGCAGAGTGGATTGGGCTTCTTAGGCTACTGGACATTAGCTCCAGAGGGACGATCACAGGTTCAGCCTGGATGGGTCACCGGAGCCGCGCCGCCGGCCCCCTTACAGAGCCAGAAGAGCGAAGAGGTCCGGAAAAATCGGCGGCAGAAGACTTTCCTGTCTTCAGATAAAGGTAGGCGCACAGCACCGCAGCTGTGCGCCATTGCTCTCAGCACACTTCACACTCCGGTCACTGAGGGTGCAGGGCGCTGGGGGGGCAGCGCCCTGAGACGCAATAAATCGATAGAAAACCTTTTATGGCTAAAATAAATGCATCACATATAACTCTTGGGCTATATGGATGCATTTAACCCCTGCCAAAACATACAAGAAAACGGATGATAAGGACGCCGAGAAAGGGGCGGAGCCTATCTCCTCAGCACACTGGCGCCATTTTCCCTCACAGCTCAGTTGGAGGGAAGCTCCCTGGCTCTCCCCTGCAGTCACTACACTACAGAAAGGGGTTAAAAAAGAGAGGGGGGCACAAATTAGGCGCAGTATAAACAATACAGCAGCTATAAAGGGAAAAACACTTATATAAGGTTATCCCTGTATATATAT
Source organism: Pseudophryne corroboree (assembly GCF_028390025.1). Taxonomy (NCBI): domain Eukaryota; kingdom Metazoa; phylum Chordata; class Amphibia; order Anura; family Myobatrachidae; genus Pseudophryne; species Pseudophryne corroboree. The sequence goes on from NC_086445.1 coordinate 1,023,215,707, forward strand.
AGCGCTCTGGTGTGTGCTGGCAAACTCTCCCTCTGTCTCCCCAAAGGGCTAGTGGGGTCCTGTCCTCTATCAGAGCATTCCCTGTGTGTGTGCTGTGTGTCGGTACGTTTGTGTCGACATGTATGAGGAGAAAAATGATGAGGAGACGGAGTAGAGTGTCTGTAATAGTGTTGTCACCCCCTGGGGGGTCGACACCTGAGTGGATGTACTGTTGAAATTGCGTGACAGTGTCAGCTTTGTATAAAAGACAGTGGTTGACATGAGACAGCCGGCTACTCAGCTTGTGCATGTCCAGACGTCTCATACAGGGGCTCTAAAGCGCCCGTTACCTCAGATACAGACGCCGACACGGATACTGACTCCTGTGTCGACGGTGAAGAGACAACCGTGATTTCCAATAGGGCCACACATTGCATGATTGAGGCAATGGAAAAAGTTTACACTCTTCTGATAATATAAATACCACCAAAAAAAGGGGTATTATGTTTGGTGAGGAAAAACTTCCTGTAGTTTTCCTGAATCTGAGAAATAAAATGAGGTGTGTGATGATGCGTGGGTTTCCCCCCGATAACAATTGATAATTTCTAAAAAGTTATTGGCAGTATACCTTTTCCCGCCAGAGGTTAGGGTGCGTTGGGAAACACCCCCTAGGGGGGATAAGGCGCTCACACGCTTGTAAGAACAAGGGCTCTACCCTCTCTGGAGAGGGCCGCCCTTAGGGATCCTGCTGATAGAAAGCAGGAGGGTGTCCTAAAATGTATTTACACACATACTAGTGTTATACTGCGACCAGCAATCGCCTCAGCCTGGATGTGCAGTGCTGGGTTGGCGTGGTCGGATTCCCTGACTGGAAATTTGATATCCTAGATAAGGACAGTATATTATTGCCTATAGAGCAATTAAAAGATGCATTTCTATATATGCATGATGCACAGCGGAATATTTGCCGACTGGCATCAAGTATAAGTGCGTTGTCCAATTATACCAGTAAAGTGGTCAGGTGATGCGGATTCCAAACGGCATTTGGAAGTATTGCCTTAAAAAAAAAAAAAAAAAAGGGAATGTACCCCAGGTCGCCTCTCAAAATAAGACGCCGTATTATCAGGCGCAGTCCTGGTTGGCAAGCGGACAAAAGGGTTCCTCTTTTCTGCTCGTGACAGAGGGAGAGGAAAATGGCTGCAGAGATCAGCCAGTTCCCAGGAACAGAAACCCTTTTCCGCCTCTGCCAAGCTCTCAGTATGACGCTAGGGCTTTACAAGTTCAGGCACGGTGGGGGCCCGTTCTCAATGAATTTCAGTGCGCAGTGGGCTCACTCGCAAGTAGACCCCTGGATCCTTCAGGTAATATTTCAGGGGTACAAATTGGAATTCGAGACGTATTCCCCTCGCCGTTTCCAAAAGTCTGTTTTACCGACGTCTCCCGCTGACAGGGAGGCAGCTTTGGAAGCCATTCACAAGCTGTATTCCCAGCAGGTGATAATTAAGGTACCCCTCCTGCAACAGGGAACGGGGTATTATTCCACACTATTGTGGTACCGAAGCCAGACGGCTCGGTGAGACCGATTTTAAAATCTAAAATCTTTGAACACTTACATACAGAGGTTCAAATTCAAAATTGAGTCACTCAGAGCAGTGATTGCAAACCTGGAAGAAGGGGACTACATGATGTCTCGGGACATCAAGGATGCTTACCTTCATGTCAAAATTTACCCTTCTCACCAAGGGTATCTCAGGTTATGGTACAGAACTGTCACTATCAGTTCAGACGCTGCCGTAGGGATGGTCCACGGCACCCCGGGTCTTTACTGAAGTAATGACCGTAATGATGATATTCCTTCGAAGGAAGGGAATTTTAGTTATCCTCTACTTGGACGATTCCCTGATAAGGGTGAGATCCAGGGAACAGTTGGAGATCGGTGTAGCACTACCTCAGGTAGTGTTGCGGCAGCACGATTGGATTCTCAATATTCCAAAATCGCAGCTGGTTCCGACGACTTGTCTTCTGTTCCTAGGGATGATCCTGGACACAGTCCAGAAAGAAGGTGTTTCTCCCGGAGGAGAAAGCCAGGGAGTTATCCGAGCTAGTCAGGAACCTCCTAAAACCGAACCAAGTCTCAGTGCATCAATGCACAAGGGTTCTGGGTAAAAATGGTGGCTTCCTACGAAGCAATCCCATTCGGCAGATTCCACGCAAGACTTTCCAGTGGAACCTACTGGACAAATGGTCCGGGTCGCATCTTCAGATGCTTCAGCGGATAACCCTGTCACCAGGGACAAGGGTATCCCTCCTGTGGTGGTTGCAGAGTGCTCATCTTCTAGAGGGCCGCAGATTCGGCATGCGGGACTGGGTCCTGGTGGCCACGGATGCCAGCCTGCGAGGCTGGGGAGCAGTCACACAGGGAAGGAATATCCAGGGCTTATGGTCAAGCCTGGAGACATCACTTCACATAAATGTCCTGAAGCTAAGGGCCATTTACAATGCTCTAAGCTTAGCAAGACCTCTGCTTCAAGGTCAGCCGGTGTTGATCCAGTCGGACAACATTACGGCAGTCACCCACGTAAACAGACAGGGTGCCACAAGAAGCAGGAGGGCAATGGCAGAAGCTGCAAGGATTCTTCGCGGGGCGAAAAACCATGTGATAGCACTGTCAGCAGTTTTCATTCCGGGAGTGGACAACTGGGAAGCAGTTTTCCTCAGCACGACCTCCACCCGGGAGAGTAAGGACTTCACCCAGAAGTCTTCCACATGATTATAAACCGTTGGGAAAAACTCGACAGGTATTGCGCCACGTCAAGGGACCCTCAGGCAATAGCTGTAGATGCTCTGGTAACACCGTGGGTGTACCAATCAGTGTATGGGTTCCCTCCTCTGCCTCTCATACCCAAGGTACTGAGATTGATAAGATGGAGAGGAGTAAGCACTATATTAGTGGCTCCGGATTGGCCAAGAAGGAATTGGTAACCGGAACTTCAAGAGATGCTCACGGAGGATCCGTAGCCTCTACCTCTAAGAAGGGACCTGCTCCAGCAAGGACCTTGTCTGTTCCAAGACTTACCGCGGCTGCGTTGACGGCATGGCGGTTGAACGCCGGATCCTGAAGGAAAAAGGCATTCCGGATGAAGTCATCCCTATCCTGATCAAAGCCAGGAAGGATGTAACCGCAAAACATTATCACCGCATTTGGCGAAAATATGTTGCGTGGTGCGAGGCCAGTAAGGCTCGACGGAGGAAATTCAACTGGGTCGATTCCTACATTTCCTGCAAACAGGAGTATCTATGGGCCTGAAATTGGGGTCCATTAAGGTTCAAATTTCGGCTCTGTCAATTTTCTTCCAAAAAAAGAACTAGCTTCAGTCCCTGAAGTTCAGACATTTGTTAAAGGGGTACTGCATGTACAGCCTCCTTTTGTGCCTTTAGTGGCACTTTTGGGATCTCCAGGTGGTTTTTGGGTTCCAAAAGTCACATTGGTTTGACACACTTAAATCTGTGGAGTTAAAATATCTCACAGAAAAAGTGGTCATGCTGTTGGCTCTGGCCTGGGACAGGCGCGTGTCAGAATTGGTGGCTTTATCCTGTAAAAGCCCTTATCTGATTTTCCATTCGGACAGGGCGGAATTGAGGACTCGTCCTCAGTTTCTCCCTAAGGTGGTTTCAGCGTTCACCTGAACCAAACCTATTGTGGTGCCTGCGGCTACTAGGGACTTGGAGGACTCCAAGTTGCTAGACGTTGTCAGGACCCGGAAAATATATGTTTCCAGGACGGCTGGAGTCAGGAAATCTGACTCGCTGTTTATCCTCTATGCACCCAACTAGCTGGGTGCTCCTGCTTTTAAGCAGACTATTGCTCGTTGGATTTGTAGTACAATTCAGCTTGCACATTCTGTGGCAGGCCTGCCACAGCCAAAAATCTGTAAATGCCCCCTCCACAAGGAAGGTGGGCTCATCTTGGGCAGCTGCCCGAGGGGTCTCGGCTTTACAACTTTGCCGAGCAGTTACTTGGTCAGGAGCAAATACGTTTGTAAAATTCTACAAATTTGATACCCTGGCTGAGGAGGACCGGGAGTTCTCTCATTGGGGCTGCAGAGTCATCCGCACTCTCCCGCCCGTTTGGGAGCTTTGGTATAATCCCCATGGTCCTTACGGAGTTCCCAGCATCCACTAGGACGTCAGAGAAAATAAGAATTTACTTACCGATAATTCTATTTCTCGTAGTCCGTAGTGGATGCTGGGCGCCCATCCCAAGTGCGGATTGTCTGCAATACTGGTACATAATTATTGTTACCAAAAAATTCGGGTTATTGTTGTAGTGAGCCATCTTTTCGAGAGGCTTCTCTATTATCATGCTGTTAACTGGGTTCAGATCACAAGTTGTACAGTGTGATTGGTGTGGCTGGTATGAGTCTTACCCGGGATTCAAAATCCTTCCTTATTGTGTACGCTCGTCCGGGCACAGTATCCTAACTGAGGCTTGGAGGAGGGTCATAGGGGGAGGAGCCAGTGCACACCAGGTGATCCTAAAGCTTTCTTTAGATGTGCCCTGTCTCCTGCGGAGCCGCTATTCCCCATGGTCCTTACGGAGTTCCCAGCATCCACTACGGACTACGAGAAATAGAATTATCGGTAAGTAAATTCTTATTATTTCCAAACATCGCTCTTCACCAATGTTTATTGATATTATCATGCCGGAGGAAGCAGCCTGAGCACTGAGAAAACACTGTAATGTAGCATTTCGTATGCAGATACAGCTGCAGTCGCACACAGAATGCCGCAAATCGTTTTAATCAACAAAGTCTGCTTGTACGTCATATTCGCAGTAACGGTGCGAATAAGACACATTTTTTTGGGGAAAACTATGCTTTGGCGCGGGCCGAGTCGCAGGCGAGCTGGCGGCTTTCATACTCCCAGTGTGCCATGACACATTGCATACAGAGGCTAGATCAGGAAGGACTCATCTGTATATCAGACTCTCAACCTCTCTTCAAAGCTTCAAACAGGTTCTCAAGACCCACTTCTTCTTCAGTGTCATCCGGCTCTCATTCTAACCCACTGCACCTTGCTCACTGTTTCTCCCTTCTGAGCCACCCCTTTGTAAGCTGTCATGAGCAGGGCCCTCTTCCTTCTTCTCCTTCAGTTACTTTTATTATCATTTACTGCATACTCCCTAAAGAGGCACTTAACCATTGGTTGCTGCCACCCTACTGCTTATTTGAGTGGTATGATTGCTAATGCAGAAATGTTTATATACCATACCCTCAGTGTCCAATCACCTTTGTCTACATAGTGTATATCTTATGCATCTATCTATCTATCTATCTATCTATCTATCTATCTATCTATCTAGATGTTAGCACTCATTAGGAAAAAATCCAATTGCCAGGTGAACAAATGTACAAATAATTAAAAGATAATGGCACTCTGGATGTAATTGTTATAAACCCACAGGTTAAGTGACACCATGCAAGTGTGAGAAAGGGTCAGATTGACTGGAAATATTAGTCGCTTGCTCGGGATACATCCCAGTATATAGTTATTAATAACATAGCTATGGAAAATCAAAACATTGGAGTCCAAATATTCTGCAACACATTTTATGACATTGACTCAATTGAAGCTTCAGGTTGAGAATAAAAATACAACTGTTCAATGTTAACAAGTTCTTTCTTAAAAAAAAAAAACAAAATTCACAGAAGAGAAGTAATAATTTGAAAGGCAGCTGGATACAGTGTTCACAGTACGTTTCCAGAGGACGCTGCAAACAATAAGTTCATACAAAAAAAAAATTTTTTATTTTCCGGCAGGATGGTTATAAGAATGCCAGCCCTTCTAGAAACTGAGAGACTCTATAGATACATTAAGCTCATGGAGGTAGCGACCAACCTCATCTACTTTCCAGTTTTATGTACTTACCCCATTAAACAATGTGTACCCCATTAAACAATGTGTCCTGGGACGTGCATTTCATACCATGCAATGCTGAAGATAATGTCAGCACCAATGACTAATAAAAAAAATAATAGTGAAATCTGATATAGATGCATTGTCCATCTTTGGAGCCAGTGGCTGATATAATGGTCAGTTGTAGCAGAGATTCAGATGATACAGTTTGCATTTAAAGTCGTGCTCATTTGTATACTGGCAAAAAAATAATAATTTAATATTAGGGAAATAATATTCCTAAGTATGTAAACCCATTAACTAGGTCAAACATCATATCAAGTATAGAGCACGTAAAGTACAATCATCATTAACTTCAAACTGTGAATTGTTCTCATCTGTAATAGTTAAAAGCTGTAGGTGAGTTTTCAAGATATAAAAGCAAATCTGTTTTCCCCCATAAATAATAGAAAATGTTTGTTGAGTTACCCATGGCTACTTTTGGTTAAACAATATATTTTGGTAATTTTAATGATAGTGTAAGAAGTCAAATAAAATTAACTTTGCAAAGCAAAATGCAAGAAGTATACAGTGGCATATTGACATAGATGGATGTTGTGAATAATTGGGAAAAATAATATTAGAATTAATGAAGTACGTAAAAAAATACTTTAAAAAATAATATATTTAAGGATCAATAAAAAATTAATTGTGAAATGAAATGAAAAATTTAATATTTATGAATTTAATTATTAGCAAATATTATATTCTGGTTATTTCTTTGCAGTTTTTAACAACCTCTTATCTTTCTTATGCCCATTTCTGAGAAAGTGCCTATTTGAGCAGATATAAGGGAAAATGGGGCCATAATCTTTTTAACATATATTTTAAACATTGTGGAGCTAAAACAAGCATTACTATATTTTTAAATGGAACAAGTTATTTAAATTTAATAGTAAAAATAAAACTTAAACATGTGATTTATGTAAAGCAAATGGTAGATTAATTATAATTTATCTTAGTTTAATCTTTTTTTCATTAAATAATATCAATCTGTAAAAAATTTATTATCATTTGATATTATGACAGTTGTTTTTACAGTGGTATTTATTATTTTGTTTCTCCACTGATGGAAAGATATCTCTAGTTTCAATATTGTAAATTATTAGAAAATATAATACACCAATGAGTGCATGATTAATTAAACTGTGTAATGTCTGAATGAAGAAATCTCACAGGTAACTCATGCAAGTTCCATAATTCAACAAAAACAACAAATACAGGGAAAATAACATTACTGTTTGTCTTATATGTAGCATGATTTGAACATTCTACTTAAAAGTTTGTTTTTTAATCTAGAATTGCTACTTTTTTATCATATGAATCATGATCCAGAGAACATTGTACTGTAGAATAATTGTCAAAACTAAAAAATTCTAAATAATAAAAATCTTCTAATGCAACACAATACATTCAATCTACAAATAACCATATACCTCTGCTGTGAGTTTGTTCTCAGTTGGCAATAGCCAATCAAAGTTACAAAAACAGATACAGAAAGAGTAGGTGAAGCATTTTCAAAAACAGATACAAAAATTCTAAGCATATAATTTTGTTAAAATTGTTATAGAAAAAAGTTTCTTGCATTAAATGTTATTATGACACAACAGAAACAAAAAGGTAGGGAGGTGAAGAACTAAAATTGTTACTTAAATCAGAAAAACCAAAAGGAGGTACATAAGTAGCACCTTTTTCATGTAAACAAAATAGTCACTGGGCGGAATTCACAGACCATACCGAGAAACAAAATATTCATTAGGGACAAACATTTCAACATAGCAATCATGAAATCGTAATTTTTCAATGACAACATGGGCAGTTTGAGATAGTGTCATTAAACAGTGTTTCAAAAATGTCTACATGTATTGTTAAAATAATATTTCCAAATCAAAAATTTTAGTTTATAATTGAAGTTAGAAAAAAAAAGTTTGAAATCATGACAGATAATCATTACTTTTGATAATTTGTTCAAATGAAGATTTATTTATAATTCATTTGTGTCTGTGAATTATGCCCACTGTATACAAAGATATCACCAGTCCTTTAATGGGACAATGTGAATGAGAGGCACAAAGAGGTTAGATGGTACAAAAAATAACACTGTTTGAGTGTGAGACATAAGGAATGTTGGAGAATGGAGGCAAACACCACCCCTGTTAAGTTATTTAGGAATAGGAGTAAGTTAAAATATTCTAAGGCTAGTCTTTACACAATCTAAAGTCATGGCAAACTCTGATGCCCCCCTTTCCCCTCCAGATTTTTGTTTGAGGTCCATTATTGATTGGGTTGTATACCCTGCAGGAGACCATTGCTCCAACTTAAGGTCCAATGCATATGGTCTCCTGTTCTGTGGGAAATAGGCTAGTTAATGATCTTCCACGTCAAGAAGGGGTGGGTTCCTTGGAGCACAGTGGCTCATGACTCTCTCTGATGTAACCAGGACTGCCTCAGTGCCTCCTCCATTGAGAATCTTCCTTAAGTCTTTCACGGTGTCAGACAACGAGGGACATCCTGTTTGGAAAATCACCCTGTGAAAAATAATAAACAATAAGATATGAACATGACAAAATGGAGAACAAAATGATAAAACTCTCCCTGTCCATGGGGAAGACAAGCGAACACCCCAGCTGACAGCCCAGTCTTAAAATTATCACCATTTTTTTTTTTTACATGAATGCACTCAAGCCCAATATTGGGGTATCTTAAACTGTAGCAATACATTGACCACATGCCACCATGATGAAATTTTTATGAGAACAAACGGGTAACACAGATGCACAATATCATATAAGGGCTGTTCTTAGACTGAGTTGATTGATGTGAGATGTGTGAATCAAACCATGAGTAAATGAAGAGACAAGGGACATGTGGTAGGGAGTGTTATACTGGAAAAAAGGAACTTTTTTTTTAATTGTGCTGTTAAATACTGATTATTTTTTGCCTTCATTCTTACTGTTAAAACCCACACAACTATAAGAACAAAGAAGGTGATTAAATAAATGATTCAGCAATAAAAGAAACCACCCATCTGTGATTTTTCATTTTCTTTTTTTTTGTTCGATTTAATACAGTTCATGTTTTCAAAAAGTTTAATACATTTAAAAAAAAAAACGAGAAAAAAAAAAACGCTGCCACAGGTACAGTTTCAATTAAATTATTTCGGGAACAAAAATAATAAGCAGCAGCAACACAAACAGTTTCAATTTGTACATGTATTTTTTTGTTCCTAAGGTATTCTTTTTATTATTGTCACACAAAAATATATATATCTGGTCATGTGATTTTAAAAGTAAAAGAGTCTTTTTGGTGCAGCTTCCGGTTTGTGAAACCGCTGAGACAACTCAGGATAAATGTTTCTGATATAATTCCTACGACAATTCATTCCTAGTTCCATTAACAGCAAGTAGATAACCACAAAATCAACCTAAAAGAGTGGAACCACCCACACTCCCATATTGTACTTGTTTATTTGTTATACAAATAAATTCAACTCAAACAAGTATCCCAATTTCAACCATGCCTGCACAATACGAGTTACATCTGGAATCCCAATGTACAGAATAAATATATATATATATATACTGTATATATAAAAAAGACATAAACACCCAATGTCCGTAGCATGGAGAATTGTCCGAACAGCCCATTTTCTTGTGTCATTTTTTTATTTTATTTCTTTTATTGACATACCCGAAAAAGTGGACAAAAAGTCCCTTTTTTAATATGTGGTCAAACAGTATTGAAGTTACAGGAGCTGCATTTATACAGCATGCTTTTTCAGTTAGAATCATGTTAATGGTCCACAAACATCTCCAGAATGACACAATATATTATATAATAATGTCCTCACACACACATTCTCCCACTCTTTAAATTTTTGACAACGCCCTCCAACCCCATTTGGCCTGTGACCCATTCATGTAAAAAAAGAAGGCTTTTCTCACTGTTTTACTTGGCTGGTCCTTTTTCTTCCTCTTGTCTGAGTTGCTGAGATAGGAGTGTTCTCTTGAACGGAACGGGAGAGCCCTGGCGAGCTCCCTCTCACTGTAGGGAGGAAGTGAGTCTTCTTCCTCAACTTTTTGATCTTTGCTTTCACCAGTCTTGAACGTTGGAGACCGCCCATAGCTGCGGCTAGAATTTTGCCGCAAGCTCAGATTAGATGGGTTGATAGCGGTTTCCTCGATAACCCTGGATTTCCTTTCAAGGACACTGCTAAGGTAAGCGTCGTCATAACTCTGTCCCATCCTGCTTATCCTTTTGGGAAAATGTTTATCCTCTGAAGCTTGTATCCTAGAAGGGCTGAATGACCAGCCTCTTTCAGTGTCTGAAAACAGTTCCCTTCCATGGTTTCGTTTTCCATAGTAGTCATCAGTTGAGCTGTCTTGATATAAAGATCTTCCTCTTAACTCGGTCCTCTCAAACCTGGGGCCTGTACCAGGACCTCTGCTTTCAGACCTACGGGATCTTTGTTTATACGAGTCTGCAAATGCAGCCAGCTCATCTGTAGATACGGCTTGGACTGCCATAGGAAAGGATTTCCTTTCTAAGACCTCAGATGTTGGTCTTTGGAGGCTGTGAAAAAATAAAAATATATAAAACATGTAATCTGTGTTGGGGTCATAGCCATCTGTAAGATTACAAGATCTATTGGTTGAGCATTGTAGCAAATACAAAGAACACTGACAGCATATAAAGACCAGTTGATAATCTAGTGTGCCCATTACATGTGTTCTCTGTATGAAGTACAGCCAAATGATATTGTCTTGTAGGCTCATGTGCAAGCCCTGATACTCATTTAAATGTCAATTATGCCCATTATTGGATAGGATCACTTAGCTGTGTAACACATACAGTAGACCATGATAGCTTATCATGGCATATGTGTTAAAGAGCTAAGTGCAGAATGAAATTTGCCTCATTCTGTTAATGAGGTGGTACAGGGGAACTCTGTGCAGAAGCCTAAAACTTAATTGACTTGCAGTCTCCCAGAGATTGGGGAAATCAACAATATATGTTCAGTTATCGCGCCAAACCTGGAAGTCAATAACTAGATATAAGCAACATTTAAAAAAAATTTTTTTATCGGATTGTAAGGTAGTGCTAGGTGGGGCAGAGTGTCCAAGATCATCAGCATGAAGTGGGCGAGTTGGGAAGTATTTCTGGCAAGCTCATACCTGTAGGAGTGGGGGATGGGGTGCCACATAGAAGACGTTATAGGTGAGGGTAATCAGTTTGGTGGGAAAGTGGAGGGCACTGCATGGAGGGTCAGCAGAAGTGGAATGGCTGGAGATGATCACTAGTCATCAAGGCACCTTCAGGGCAGACAGGAAGGACAGCCTGTTGACAGGGATGTAAGAGGTAAACCAGGAAAAGAGGGTTCTGCAGAGGTGAAGGGAGAGTCCGCACAGGGAGGACGGGAGAGAAGGAAGAGAGAGGAGGTTGTTGTCATAGAAGGGAACGGATGAGGTAGAGAAGTAGGAGATGTCACAGAAGGGGGAGTGCATGATATCCAGGCAGGGCCATTACAGTGTATGGGATAAGGTCCATAGGGTGAGAGCAAGGGGGTGGTGAAGGAGAAGAGTTTGCAGAATCACAAGCGGGGGTGTCGATTGGGATGTTGAAGTCTCCAAGAATGAGCGTGAGTACTGTAAGTTGGCAGAAAGGAAGGGAAGAAGACAGGCAGAAAATTAATCAAGGAGAAATCATGTCCCGGGGGAGGGTATTACAAGATCTAGAATGTCTAGATCAACAGTCGTTAGGTCCACCCCATACGGTCAACATACAGTACATTTGGTCAGCATTGACAAAAGGTCGACATGGACAAAAGGTCGATACTGGAAAAGGTCAACAGGATCAAAAGGTCGACATGACAATGGTCGACACAAAAATGGTCAACACACTTTTTTTTTGTATTTTTGGGCTTTGCGTGGCTGGTTTTTCCATCTGGGACCACCATTTGTAGAGGCGGCTACCCTCGCGGGCTCGCTTCGCTCCCCACGCTTCGGGCACGATGTCTTGTTCTGCTCCGCTCGATGCAAGGTTACTAAAGGTTATGATTTGTGACATGGATTGTCAAGGATGGAAAAAGTCCAAAAACATGAAACCCCCCCAAAAAACATGTGTCTTCCATATGTGTGTCAACTGCCATGTTGACCATTTGTCCATGTTGACCTTTTTTGAAGTAGATCTTTTGTCCATGTTGACCTTTTGTTAATGTAGACCATGTGGGGTCGTCCTAGACCTATACTCCGGATCCCCCAGGAAATGTACGCTGGATAAGGGGAGAAGAGACTTGTAGAGTAAATCCTATTATATCAATGTTATCTGCCCTGGTTAAGTCTCTGATACTGATGTATGATACAGACAGTGTTTACCTTACGCTAAGATATTTTTAGTCTCCTCTGCCACCGCTAAATGCACAGGCAATGTAACACTTACCTACTCCTGAAGTTCTCTCTCTCATCCCTGAATTTGGAACAAGCTGAGGGTCTTGCTGTGGCCCCTACTACCCCAGACCAGTATTCTGCATCTCCGTCAATGTTGCAGCTGGAAGGAAGAGGCTTCCTGCGGACTTGGCGATAGGAGCGATTAAAGTGGACATTGTCCTCGTGCAAGGAACTTAGTTCTGAGATTGTGTGGCTGTCTGAGAAGGAAAGTAAAGCAAGTGATAGAAGTATAAAAGAAAATGGACATCATCAGGGATATAAAATCCGATGTATGGTGCACCATGGGGGGGCTTACACTGGGCATCCAACATAGAACCAGAGGTCAGTGGAAGGGGCATATAATCAGCCTCTGTTGCAGGCAGAATACAAAGCTGAAGGAAACGGAGGACCTGAGCATACAGAATTATGGCCTGCAACAATGCCTGAGCCACTTCTCCACTCTTTTCACTGCTTTGATACATCAACTCCATAGTCTTTAGCCAGTTTCTAGGATTATAATATGGGGCACGCGCACATTATAAATCCAAATATGCCTGTGTAAAGCAACTAGATGTCAGGGCATTGTAATCACCTTCCCAAACTCCCCCACGAGGCCAACATAGCTCCTTGTCACCTTTCCTTGTACACTACAAGTTCATGGATTCTGCCCAACATCTAGTTACATACAGAGGCTGATTCTGAGTTAGGAGCAAAGCAAGAAACAGCGAGTAACTGTGCATGTAACATGTGCAGAGAGACTTCGGGGCTTATTTATCAACGAGTGATAAAACTTGTTGTGAATGATAAAACTCATTGCGTGTGATAAATGGTGCTCCAGCCAATCAGCTCCCAACTGTCATGTGGGGGTTCAGCTCCTAACTGTCATGTGTTTGAAAAGTGGCAGTTGGGAGCGGATTGGCTGGAGCACCATATATCATACGCAACGAGTTTCATCATTCACAACGAGTTTTATCACTCTCTGATAAGTGGGCCCCTTAGACTTGGGTGGGGTGTGTTCAAACACAAGTCTAAATTGCACTGTAAGAATAAAGCTGCCCAGCATCTGTGGGCTACATGCAAAAAAAGTAAATGTATTTGTCCGCCACTGAGCCGCTACCTGACCGCAGGTGCACGCGCTGGTTCCCACGCACATTGCATGCAAAATGCGCTGTCCCTGGAATCTTCCCAACAGCGCTGGATAACTGGCCTTGTGTGCTTATGTTTATATTCTGCGTATTTTAGCAACACTCAGCTACACAGAATGTAATAAATCTATATTTGGGACAATAGAAGGCAGAGAAATGACGGCTTTTAGGCTCGGTGACTCACTATGTGGGATGTATACAAGTTCGGGTAAAATAACTCAATTACTCAGAGGTTCAGAAATCTCAGATTAGACGACGACGACTCTGAAATTAGCTCGGAATGAGGAGGTTCTAGAGGTCTTACGGCACTTACATCTCTCTCGCATCCGGCGGGCTGGGTCAAACTGGGCCAGTTCCTTCTCGACATAATAAAGAACCTTCATGGAATCTCTCTCCTTGTCGGCCTGTATGCGGTATCCCTTGCGCACTGATGGAGACAAGCAAACATTATATGAAGAGGCGACTCTTCTTAAAACGGCTAAATTCATCACAGTGATGTAAGCACAGAATGTTTGTAATCAGACCTTAACGTAAAGTTGGGACTTGTACATACGGGCACGCTGCCCAACTGTGCGTATGAGGCCATAATATTCCCCAAAACATGCATCACTTATCTTCTGTTTCATACCACAAGCTCCTAATCAGTCAACTGAGCAAAATTTGTATGATTTCAAGTTACTCCAAAAAAAACCCAATGTAACAAACAATAAAATGCAAAATCCATGCGAAAACAAACAAAACTTTGAATATGCTCATTCAGATGAGATCTCAAAGCGGCTATTGCATGCATACCGGCCGATGTTTTCTTACTGCGCATGTGTCTGAGCCACAGCGGGCACGCACATCGAGTGAACTGCTATTGTGGCCGCACCAAAGAATTAGTCGCAAAGTGAGTGACAGGGAGACAGCGTTTGGGGATGGTAAAGGGGAGCGGTCGGAAAATCGCAGGCGTGTTATGACCATTCAGATGGCGTATTTTGGGTGTGCATAAATTAGCAGCTGTGATCACACTTGTTACTGGAAAGCCCTCTGCATCCCTGGAGAGTAACCTGCGCGTCTACGGAGGTCACTCAGACTCTGAGACATGACCCGATGGCACCGATGTTTCAGCAATTATACAACACTGGCTGGAAATGATGCGGCAGCAGTGGGCGTCCCTATGCTCAGGTTAGCTGCTCATATTAGCATATAATCACAATAGCGTACGGCAAAAGATAGCAACAGCAGCAAGAACAACCGCACCGGAAAGAGCCGTAATGAACTGTAAATTGCTTTTAAACCACTTTCGTTTAAAAAATATATATATGATTCCTTTAGGGGTATTTCCTCACCAATATTTACATTAACAACGAATTTGACAACATTTAAAACAAACAAACAAACAAACAAATGTTTAAACAATGTTTTAGAAACAGCTTTTTAAGTAATACAGATGGAGCCCTGCTCATCTATGCCTTTAATAGGATTTAACTGAGCCAGGGCAGTTGGACTTAATCCCCTGCTGTAATGACTTAATCCCCTGCTGTATTGTTCTCTCTGTATTGTATTGCATCTGAGAACAATAGATGAAAGGATTATGCTAATAACCCTCGGTGCACCTAGGTGCAGCAGAGAAGCCTAGATGACCGTGGCTCCCTCTGTATGTTGATTATTTTTTTTATAGTAAGTCCCCAGTGATTTATGTCATCAGGCATTATCCTTTCTGTGCTGGATACCGGCTGGTCCATCATAAAAAGAAAATGCTCCATATTTATACATGTTCTGTAGATTGGTGACACATTCTGTTCCAGTCAGAGCTCTGGAGAGAAACATGGCAGCACCGCCTGATACGATAACGGTGGGTCAGACTCTGTGAGACGAAACGCAATTCCTGCTGCCCGCTGCAAACAGAATGCACAACGAATGCAGACGCTACTGCACGCCCATATTCCGAGTCATACGCAACCATGGGACGTCTCCGCCCAATTCCTCCTCCCTTCATCGACACCCACCGCGTGCAAGGCGAATGGAACGGTTCTGCTGCTTGGAAATGGCCTGTTGCTTCCCAGTTGCCACTGAGTAACGCCTGCGCAGCGGCTGCAGAGAAACGTCTCAGATGCGTTCGACTGAATCGCCTACGACACATGCGCAATTTGGTGAAAATCGCTAGAAGCAGACGCATTCGGACCTGTGTCACAAAGGGTCATACATCACAGGTAGGTACTCCTACCAACTATAGCCACTTACCTCCTCCCTATTAGCCTTCGTTATAAACAGCATAATGAGTATTCATTGCTGGAGATTAACCTCCACTATAACCCTTTCAAGACAAGACCTCCCCCTTCGTGACCAAACTCATTTTCACAATTTGCGCAGCCCCAGTACGAGCGGGAGGGAATTGTATTTCTTAGGGGCCTATTCCTTGAACTCAGAAGTAGGAGAAAAACGAGTTTTATGGTAAGAACTTACCTTTGTTAAAACTCTTTCTGCGAGGTACACTGGGCTCCACAAGGATTGGACAATGGGGGTAGAGTAGGATCTTGATCCGAGGCACCAACAGGCTCAAAGCTTTGACTGTTCCCAGAAAGCACAGCGCCGCCTCCTATATCACCCCGCCTCCAAGCACAGGAGCTCAGTTTTTAGTTAACCAGCCCAATGCAGTAGCAGGAAAAGAGACTACAAGAGTTAGTAGCCACATACATCACACTCTCACGACAAGAGAAGTGTCAGCGGCTAATGCCATACCAACCCAAAGAAGCTAAGTGCGTCAGGGTGGGCGCCTTGTGGAGATCAGTGTACCTCGCAGAAAGAGTTTTAACAAAGGTAAGTTCTTACCATAAAACTCATTTTCTGCTGCGGGGTACACTGGGCTCCACAAGGATTGGACAATGGGGATGTCCTAAAGCAGTTCCTTATGGGAGGGGACGCACTGTAGCGGGCACAAGAACCCGGCATCCAAAGGAAGCATCCTGGGAAGCGGTAGTATCAAAGGCATGAACGTGTTCCCGGAGGACCACGTAGCCGCCTTGCACAATTGTTCAAGGGTCGCACCAAGTTGGGCCGCCCAAGAAGGTTTAACAGACCGAGTAGAATGGGCCTTAATGTGAACAGGAGCAGAGAGACCAGCCTTCACATAAGCATGTGCAATCACCATTCTAATCCATCTGGCCAGGGTCTGCTTGTGAGCAGGCCAGCCACGTTTGTGAAATCCAAACAAAACAAAGAGAGAATCAGATTTTCGGATAGAAGCAGTTTTCTTCACATAGATACGGAGAGCCCGTACCACATCCAAAGACCGCTCTTTGGGAGACAAATCAGGAGAGACAAAGGCCGGAACCACAATCTCCTGATTAAGGTGAAACGAAGAAACCACCTTAGGTAAATATCCGGGACGAGTCTGAAGAACCGCCCGATCACGGTGAAAAATCAGATATGGGGAACTACAAGACAAGGCACCCAGATTCGACACTCTTCTAGCAGAGGCAATAGCCAGCAAGAACACCACCTTAAGGGAAAGCCACTTAAGGTAAGCTGAACCAAGGGGTTCAAACGGAGGCTCCTGCAACGCCTCCAAAACAACCGACAAGTCCCAAGGAGCCACAGGCGGGACATAGGGAGGTTGGAAACGCAACACACCCTGAGTGAAAGTATGAACATCAGGCAAAGTCGCAATTTTTCTCTGAAACCACACCGACAAGGCATAAATATGAACCTTTAGGGAGGCCAGACGCAGGCCCAACTCTAGGCCTTGCTGCAGAAAAGCCAACAACTTGGCTGTGCTAAACTTGTAAGTGTCATAATTGTTAGATGCGCACCAAACAAAGTAAGAATGCCAGACCCTATGGTAAATCCGAGCAGAAGCCGGTTTCCGGGCCCACAACATAGTTTTAATGACCTCTTCAGAAAAACCCTTAGCCCTCAAGACGGAAGCTTCAAGAGCCACGCCGTCAAAGACAGCCGGGCTAGGTCCTGGTAGACACAGGGGCCCTGAACGAGGAGGTCTGGGCGTTGTGGAAGTAGAATTGGATGCTCTGACGATAGGCCCTGCAGGTCTGAGAACCAGTGCCGTCTGGGCCACGCTGGAGCTATGAGAAGCAGATTTCCTTTTTCTTGCTTGAACTTCCGAATTACCCTGGGCAGGAGTGACACCGGAGGGAACACATACGGCAGCCGAAACCTCCACGGCACCGCCAGCGCATCCACGAATGCTGCTTGAGGATCCCTTGTCCTTGCTCCGAAGACCGGAACCTTGTGATTGTGTCGAGACGCCATCAGATCCACGTCTGGAAGACCCCACTTTTCCACGAGGAGTTGAAATACTTCTGGATGGAGGCACCACTCGCCGGCATGCACGTCCTGACGACTGAGAAAGTCCGCTTCCCAATTCAGGACTCCCGGAATAGAATCCGTGAGACTTCCTTCATTGCCAAATGGCTTCGAGTGCCGCCTTGATGATTTATGTAAGCCACTGTGGTGGCGTTGTACGACTGTACTTGAACAGGACGGTTCTGAATTAAATGCTGGGCCAGGTTCAACGCATTGAAGACCGACCGCAATTTCAGAATGTTGATCGAGAGGACAGATTCCTCCTTGGTCCACCGACCCTGAAGGGGGTGTTGCTCCAGCACCGCGCCCCAACCTCTTAGACTGGCATCTGTCGTCAACAGGACCCAGTCGGATATCCAGAAGGGACGGCCCCTGCACAATTGCTGGTCCCGGAGCCACCAGTGTAGCGACAGACGGACCTCAGGAGTCAAGAAGATCATTTGAGATCTGATCCGGTGAGGCAGGCCGTCCCACTTGGCTGGAATCAGTCTCTGGAGGGGGCGAGAATGGAATTGAGCATACTACACCATGTCGAATGCTGATACCATTAGGCCCAGCACCTGCATTGCCGAATGTATCGACACTTGCGGACGAGAAAGGAAGCAACGAATCCTGTCCTGAATCTTCAGGACTTTCTCCTGAGACAAGAACAACCTCTGGTTGTGAGTGTCCAACAACGCTCCCAGGTGCACCATGCTCTGAGCAGGGACCAGGGAGGATTTCTTCCAGTTAATGAGCCACCCGTGGGCTTGTAGAAACCGGACCTTCATATCCAGATGACGCAGGAGAAGATCTGGGGAATTTGCCAGGATTAACAAGTCATCCAGATACGGCAGTATCCTGACCCCTTGACGGCGGAGTACCACCGTCATCACCGCCATAACTTTGGTGAAGACTCGCGGAGCCGTTGTTAAACCAAAAGGTAACGCCCGAAACTGGTAATGTAGGTTGGCAATAGCGAACCTCAGGTATTGTTGATGTGACACTGCTATAGGAATTTGCAGGTAAGCATCCTGTATGTCCAGGGAGACCATGTAGTCCCCAGGTTCCAAGGCCAGAACTATAGAGCGAAGGGTTTCCATACGGAACTTGGAAACCTTCACAAACCTGTTCAATGCCTTGAGGTTGAGAATGGGCCGGGAGGACCCATTTGGTTTCGGGACTAGAAACAGCGGAGAATAGTACCCCCGGCCCCTCTGAGCAAGAGGCACCTGTACGACGACTCCTGTATCCAGGAGGGTCTGTACCACCGAGTGTAGAATTTTTGCCTTTGTCTGGTCCAAAGGAACGTCTGGCAAAATCGATGAGGGGGTCGGTATTTGAAGGCTATGGCGTAACCTCGAGTGACGACTTCCCGTACCCAGGCATCTGAAGTGGTCTTCAACCATTCCTGGGTATACCCTAGAAGCCGGCCCCCCACCCTGGGATCCCCCCAGGGGGAGGCCCACCCCGTCATGCGGCAGGCTTATCGGTCTTGGCAGCTCGCTGACGGGCAGCCCAGGCTCTTTTGGGCTTCGGCTTACCAGGTTTGGAAGTGCGGGCCTGCTTATGGTACGCCTGACCTTTTGCTTTACCTGAAGGACGGAAGGGGTGAAAGGACGTACCTTTAGCCTTCGACACAGAAGGAGCGGTATTAGGCAGACAGGGAGTTTTGGCAGTAGCCAAGTCAGCCACAATCTTATTTAAGTCCTCCCCAAACAGAATATCTCCCTTGAAATGGAGTACCTCCAGGGTTTTTCTTGAGTCCAGATCCACAGACCAGGATCTCAGCCACAATATCCGGCGAGCCAGGACTGACGTAGTAGAGGCCTTGGCTGCTAGGATACCGGCATCAGAAGCCACCTCTTTAATATATCGAGAAACTGTGACAATATATGACAAGCATTGTCTAGCATGGTCAGAAAAGATTTCAGCTTCTAACTCCAAGGCCCATGCTTCAATAGCCTCTGCCGCCCATGTAGCTGCAATAGTGGGCCTTTGTGCAGCACCCGTGAGGGTGTAAATTGCTTTCAGACAACCCTCCACACGTTTATCCGTAGGCTCTTTCAGAGACGTGACGGTAGTGACAGGTAGAGCTGAGGAAACCACCATCCTAGCCACATGTGAGTCCACTGGAGGAGGCGTTTCCCAATTCTTAGACAGCTCTGGCGCGAGGGGATAGCGAGCCAGCATCTTCTTTTGAGGCACAAACTTCGTACCCGGGTTTTCCCAGGGCTCCCGACGTATATCCACTAGGTGGCCAGAGTGAGGTAAAACTTGCTTAACCAACTTCTGACGCTTGAACCTATCTGGTTTCTTAGGAGGGATGGATGGCTCGGGATCATCCGTAATCTGCAGAATTAACTTAATAGCCTCCAAAACATCAGGAACATCCACATGTGAACTACCCTCTCCATCAGCAGTATCTGAGTCAGAACCTGAGGGGTCAGTATATGTGCTGTCTTCATCAGACGAGGTGTCAGTGACAGCAGTGGATTGTGAGGAGATAAGCGTTCGCTTAGAGGACCTCTTGGAGTTAGGCGAGCGTTGGTCAGACTTTTTAGTAGTCAAGGACTGGTTCAACTTCTTTAATTGAGCAGATAAGTCATCCGCCCACGGCGGGTTAGCTGCAGGGACCACATACGGTTGTACCGGCATTGGGGGTCCCATAGGGGGTGTTAGTTTATGAACTAGCGTATGCAGAAGCGTGGAAAAAGCGTCCCACGGCGGGTCATTATTGCCTCCGTTGCCACAGTCCCACTGGGAGGCAAGGAGCCCCCAGAACCAGAGCCCACAGCTGCTATATTCTCCCCATATGTGCCTGTGGCTTCAGCAACACCGGCAGTATGTTCAGCCCAAGAACAGTTACCCTCAGAAGCAGACATGATATAACTTGCAGTATCAGGTAACACAGTAAAATAATCAGCAGCACTATACCTCTTACCCAAACCCCTGCGCAGTGTAGTCAGCACCAGCAGAGATAAAGGAGAGATATGGTGACTAAGTCACAGAGAAAAATACGTAATACACTATATCTTTGTGAAAATCCTATATTAAATAACACCTGACGCACCAAGCCCCCTCAGGTTATGGAATATAGGGATAGCAGGTTGAGTGAAAGACACGAAATGGACACCACTCAGCTATCAAATGCACACACAGAAAGTCACAGTTTGTACAACGCAGAGGTTATTACTGACAATAATACTGCACTGGACTAGCTTACACAGCTATATAACAATAGATATAACAGTACACAGTAAGAACTGGATGTATATCACAGGGTAATTGTACTATAAAACCCTGACTAAGTGCACTCTTTCTTAACTATCACTGTCTATAAAGGCAGGTAGAATACTTAAGTGTAATGTAAAAGGCACAGCGCTGACAACCAGGCGGCTTTACATAGGAGGATTTGCCCAAGCAGTCCCAGGAACAGTGAGCTGAGGGATAATGGCGCCGCAGACACTGACAGGGAGTAAGGAAAAGACAGATATGCAGCTCCAGGGCGGGAACACTTGCTAGAAATGGCGCCCTGGGGCTGGGGGAGGGGCTCCAGGTCTAAGCCTTATCCCCTCTGCTGGCAAAACCACCGGGTACTGTGGGCGATATAAGAATTGGTTTAGAGAGAAAACCTGACCTGCGCCCATGCCCTGGTGATCTAGTGGGATCGCCTGTACTGCCACAGTGTCCACCGCCAGCGCGCGCGGCCCGCCTCCCACAGACCGCGCCGGATCGCGATAAAGACCGGGTCCCGCAAGCGCGGCCACGCGATCCTGGAGGGCCCCAGCCGTGTGTGTCTAAAGTGAAGAAAACCGGAGCCTCCGCTGTAGGTACCCGGCAACCAGGGCTCAGCAGTGTACAGCGCCGCTGGGGAGAGCTGGAGCTGCAGCAGTGAATGTCACAAGACATTTACCACCGCTGCTGCCCTTGAAGTCTTCACTTTTGACCTCATAAAAAGCTTTTTTTAGGGCTGCTTGGAGCAGCCCCTCTGTTCAGTGCCTGCTTACTGCAGCACCAACTTACAAAACTGGGCTCCTGTACTGGGAGGCGGGGTGATATAGGAGTCGGCGCTGTGCATTCTGGGAACAGTCAAAGCTTTGAGCCTGTTGGTGCCTCGGATCAAGATCCTACTCAACACCACCATTGTCCAATCCTTGTGGAGCCCAGTGTACCCCGCAGCAGAAATATTCATTTGTCACCTACTTTGTAAAACTTAAGTGTCCCCAATAACTTCACTGCCTCCGTCTCTTTGTACGCAGCATTTGTGCAAAAATATATAAAAGTCCAGGAGGTGTCTTGTGTAAAAAGATGCCCACTTGCAGGTGGTCCCTATCCATTGCACATGGCACAAAGCGGGGCGTGTGTGGAAAAGCGGCATTGGATAGGGGCTGCTTTTTCTGCAGCCCCTACAAGCTGAATAAGGCTGCCGTAAGAACATGAGAAGTGACTTCTTATTTGAAGTGCATTCAGCTAATGACATTCCAGGCTGGCGGTCCCAGGGGGGAGAAACCACCTAATCCTGAGACCACCTCTCTGACTAGCAGAACGCACTTCCAATGGGAAACCACTGCTAATTCACATACTGGAGGGCTCAGGGGAGGGGGGGGGGGGGAGGGTTTAGTGCGATGGGGGGTAGGGGGACATTCTGCAGAGATAACTGGCTGGCTAATTGGGAGAAATAGCAGGGTTATTATTGGGCCTGAGAAACCTGTCGGGATTATTAAATAGACAAGCCTCCATGAGTATTCATTTAAGAGCACAATATTCATTCTGCATTTGCTATTCCAATTACCCTGAATGTAGTACAACATTAGGGCTCTTCCTTTGTGCTTCATATCCAATCCAGGATTTGTTCCTTTGCAGGCTGAGGATTAACAGAAGCCGCAGCAGCTGTGATTCATCTGCTTAGATACCATTTGCATTGTAAAGATGTCACTATCAGTTTTTTGGATTTTTTTTCTCTTTCATTTTTGAGACATATTTATAAACTGGCGGCTGCTTTCTTCAACGCTCAATATTCTAGAAGAATGGTTAAAATACACTTTTCCGTGATTTTTCCCATTATTTATTTCACATTATTACAACCCCAGATATACACTCAACTACTTTGACAGTGTAGGGATAAAAATTCCTAGCCTGGGAGGAGAAGGGGTCCCTGGGGGGATGGAAGAGAAATATTGGGGGGGAGCTGATGTTACTTTCATGAAGTGTAACATTCACACACATCTCTACAAATTACCGTTTTGGCCTCCTAATGAGTCGCTCTGCACCAGCGGAGGAACATGCTGTTTTTCCATTAGCATGGGTGCTGGAACGGGCGCCACAGGAACGGTGGAGATGTAATATGGAGGGCAGGCAGTGGGCACAGCTGGTGGGTATCCAACTTTTGCAGCTTTCCCTGCTTCATATACTGGAAAAGAAACAGAGTAAGTGTTATAATAGGGAGATAGCGTTCAAAACCCCAATAACATCATTTGGGAACAAATTTGGCCCATGTAGCACTTTTTGCAGTGTAATACGGAGGTATAAGCGCAACGGAATATGCTGCGCTATATAAGAAACTGTTCATAAATAAATAAGTAAATATTATTATTAGTTTTTATTTTTGCTTTGTAATATTAAAATAGTCCAAGGCAAGAGCTTCTCTACAGAAGCGTGGGGAGAGAAAGAAGATTCCTTGGTGGGGGCACTTTTATTTAATATCTAAAGTCTTTGAAAAATGAATAATAACATCAATTTACAAATCAGAAGCTGCATCTGCCATATCTGATGCTGGATTGATTTTATATAGCTAGGATCCTTGATTCAATTATCTAATGACATTAGGCGTATCATACAGTAAGGTCTTTTTGGGTTGCAATGTGAACTAATAAATCTCCTATATATTAGCCCTGTGACTCTGTGGCTGCACTTCTAACGCTGGGTGGAGTCACAGACCCTGCCCTATCTGTGTCAGCACACCACATGACACACTATAGGAGAAGGGACCACCAGGAGACACACCATTCTCACTGACGGCCCACACTGCCAGGTAAGCAAACACCCACACACCCTCACCCCACTCTACTACACCCACCTTACCCACCACACACCCGCTACTAAGGCCGCCGCTAGCCCCCCCTACCATCTCACTCCACGACCACCCCCCTTCAGCAGCCAAGCAAAGTTCACCACACCTCCTGCCTGGCCAGCCGCGGACAGCCGCCGCTGGCCGCCAAGCCACCATTCACTGCCTGTATTCCACTGCCCAGCCGCGGACTGCACAGCAGCCGCCACTGGGCGCCAAGCCGCAGCCGCTTCCCGGCCGCCCGCTCCCATACCTACGCTCCCCAGTCCGCTTCCCCCCTCCCTCCCGCGGTTAGCTTCTGCTAGCCGCTACCCGCCACAGCTGCGGAGCCGCGAACGGCGCCTTTGTATGCAGAGGGGGGAGAGCTGAAAGGCTGACCGCAGACAGCTCTCACGGCAGCCGCGGCCCGTCTCTGAGAAGGCAGATCGCGCGGGGGGGGGGGGGGGGGGGTAATGCCCACAGGGAGGCCCCATAACTAAGCTGCGTTTAAGGCAGCAAACAGCTCAGGCTATTAAACCTGTCAGGGGTCAGTGATTTACAGGACTGCTGAGCACTAAGATGTTTGTGTATATATATATATATATATAGGGGTGTGGAAATCTATATGGATGTGTGTATATTTCTGGATATATATTTCCTAATAAAATATGTTTGTATATGTGTGTGTGTATTGGAGTCACAGACCCTGCCCTATCTGTGTCAGCACACCACATGACACTATAGGAGAAGGGACACACCATTCTCACTGACGGCCCACCCTGGCAGGTACGCAAACAGACACCCACACACCCTTACCACCCACCACCACCTACTACACCCACCTTACCCACCACACACCCGCTACCAAGGCCGCCGCTAGCCCCCCCCTACCATGTCACTCCACCACCACACTGCACAGCAGCCTCCTTCACATCCACCCCCCTTCAGCAGCCCCGTCACCCTCAGCACACCGAGGTGTACCACTGACGCTTACACACATAACACCCCCTGCATCAGTGCCACTTACACACGTAACACCACCCTCTACCATTGACACTTACACACATAATAATGCCCCCCTTTACCAGTGACGCTTTCACACGTAACGCCCCTGTAGCAGTGCCGCTTAGACACCTAACGCCCCTGTACCAGACCCGCCTAAACACGTAACGCCCTCTATACCACTGCCGCTTACACACGTAACGCCCACCCTGTACCAGTGCCGCTTACACACGTAACGACCCCTGTACCAGTGCCGTTTACACACGTCATGCCCCCTGCAGCAGTGACGCTTACACACGAAACGCCCTCTGTACCAGTGCCGCTTAGACACGTAACGCCCCCTGTACCAGTGACGCTTACACACGTAACGACCCCTGTACCACTGCCGCTTACACACGTAATGCCCCCTGTAGCACTGACGCTTACACACAAAACGCCCCCTGTACCAGTGACACTTACACACGTAACGCCCTCTGTACCACTGCCGCTTACACACGTAACGCCCACCTGTACCAGTGCCGCTTACACACGTAACGCCCCCTGTACCAGTGCCGCTTACACACGTAACGACCCCTGTACCAGTGCCGCTTACACACGTAACGCCCTCTGTACCACTGCCGCTTACACACGTAACGCCCTCTGTACCAGTGCCGCTTACACACGTAACGCCCACCTGTACCAGTGCCGCTTACACACGTCATGCCCCCTGCAGCAGTGACGCTTACACACGAAATGCCCTCTGTACCAGTGCCGCTTAGACACCTAACGCCCCCTGTACCAGTGACGCTTACACATGTAACGCCCCCCTGTACCACTGCCGCTTACACACGTAACGACTCCTGTACCACTGCCGCTTACACACGTAATGACCCCTGTAGCACTGACGCTTACACACAAAACGCCCCCTGTACCAGTGACGCTTACACATGTAACGCCCCCCCCTGTACCACTGCCGCTTACACACGTAACGACTCCTGTACCACTGCCGCTTACACACGTAATGACCCCTGTAGCACTGACGCTTACACACAAAACGCCCTCTGTACCAGTGACGCTTACACATGTAACGCCCCCCCCTGTACCACTGCCGCTTACACACGTAACGACTCCTGTACCACTGCCGCTTACACACGTAATGACCCCTGTAGCACTGACGCTTACACACAAAACGCCCTCTGTACCAGTGGCGCTTACACACGTAACGCCCCCTGTACCAGTGACACTTACACACGTAACGCCCCCTGTACCAGTGACACTTACACACGTAACGCCCCCTGTACCAGTGACACTTACACACGTAACGCCCCCCTGTACCAGTAACGCCTACACACGTGACGCCCCTGTACCAGTGCCGCTTACACACGTCATGCCCCCTGCAGCAGTGACGCTTACACAAGAAACGCCCTCTGTACCAGTGCCGCTTAGACACCTAACGCCCCCTGTACCACTGCCGCTTACACACGTAACGACCCCTGTAGCACTGACGCTTACACACAAAACGCTCTCTGTACCAGTGGCGCTTACACACGTAACGCCCCCTGTACCAGTGACACTTACACACGTAACGGCCCCCTGTACCAGTAACACCTACACACGTGTTATCACGCTCAAGAAAAGCACATCACGTCAAAGTACACATTACACCAACTGAACAACAAGGCCAGCTCCTTGGTGACACCCAACACTTTACTAAAAATGTTGTTTTCACTCAAATTTTTAACATGTAAACCATATCTTCACATACTTGCCTTGAACAACCATCTCCTCTATACATAACATTGACACCTACAATCTTACCAGCCTCCCCTATACACACTGCTCACCCACTCACAAAAGCCTGCACCCCATTCACCAGCACATTCCCTTTTGTCATACTACATCTACCCACAAACAAACCAACCATTCCACCACAACTTCACCATCTACTATTCTACTCCTTCACTTTTCTGTCCAGTTTACCGGGGCGTAGCCCCTTACGACGGTGTGAAGAGCGCCCGTAGGGCGCGATGAATCACCTAGTATCAATATATTTAGGGTGAGAATATTGTTGGCACTGAGGGTCTTTCCAGAGGTACAATATCAATAACAAAAAATATCAATCAATTTTTCCATCAGGACACTGAACCTTAATTAATGTTGGTGTTGCTATTTTGTTCCTTAATAAGAAAATGAGGTGCTACCCAGATGGAGCTGTAGATACTATGGTACATAGTTATCACATGTAGTAATGCATATCCCTGATCACTTTCCAGGGCAGAAAGTACAGGATAGAGAGAGACGCTTCTGCTTTCTGTATGAGTGTTATCCACTCACTGGTCATTTCCAGACTGGACTACTGTAATCTCCTCCTATCTGGACTCTATGACATACAGTATGCCTCTCTCCACTCCAACCTATCCGCAACACTGCAGCCCGGCTCATTTTCCTCACCAAACGCATTACTTCCACCTCTCCTCTCCTACTACCGCTTCACTGGCTCCCCCTTCAGAATCCAATTCAAACGTCTCACACTCACTTACAAAGCCCTCACCCACTCCTCTCCCATTTACATCTGTGACCTTATCTCCCTTTACACTCCCACCCGTCCTCTTCGCTCTGCAAATGCACACCGCCTCTCCTGCCGACTGATTACTTCCACTCCTACTTCCAAGATTTCTCCCATGCTGCTCCCTTTCTCTGGAATTCCCTACCTCTCCCCCTCAGACTCTCCACCTCTCTACAAACTTCAAACGAGCTCTCAAGACCCACTTCTTCACCAAACCCAGCTGTCTCTCATCCTAACCCTCTGTTCCATGCTGTCTACCCCATCTGTGCCACCCCTGTCTATCTGCCCCTCCCCTTTAGAATGTAACCTCTCATGAGCAGGGCCCTCAACCTTCATGTACTTATCCTTCTCTTACTTAAACCATCCTCGATGGCTCCTAATCCCATGGTTTTCTGCCACTCTGATACATAAGTCAGTGTTATTTACCCCGTACTTGTCCTATATTGTCTTCACCTGTAAGTCACTATTGTCCCATTTTGATTTTTCATTTATGTACTCTGTAATTGGGCGCTGCGGATCCCTTGTGGCGCCATATAAATAAAGGATGATAATAACTCTAAGTCTCCCTGTTGTTGAGCATTGCAGTGTAAGCCTTGGTGATCGGATGAGAGAGTGTCTTGGAATTACCTTGAGGTTCAGAAAGTATGTGCCAGAGATGTGCAGCCCCGTCTGCGAAGAACAGGGGCTTCTACTGCCTTACACGCGCTTCACGCATGCTGGGCTTGTTCACACATCAGCCATAGATCAGGGATTCTCTCATCCATTGTTCAATGCCCTTGTGGCAAACGACTGGACAGCAGAAATCCCCGGAAATGCATATACATTTTGCAAATGTATATGCATTTCTACATGTGATAGCTATGTATAACAGTATTCTCTTTAGTATCTAGCTCCATTTGATTTATTTTTCTCTGATGTAACTTGTACCTATATTTACTTTTTCACATATTAAACACTCATTAAAGGAGTGAAATAACAACACCAACATGTTCTATAATGGGTGCAGTGTGTGCATTGTCTAGAGGGGCCCACACTGCTCACCCTCCACCCATTTTTTCAATACTTAACCCTCCGGAGTCGGCATCGGAAACAGCAGCAGCGCTGCACAAATCTCAGGGTTAAGGCGCAGAGGCCATTCTCCCAGCGTTCCGTGCATGCGCAGTAGAAATATCACTGGGAAAATGGCAGCAGCGCCATTTCCGCAGAGACATGAGCCTGCATACTTGGCTCTGGGACAGCGCTAGGGTCTCCTAGTGACCGTAGTGCCCAGAGTCTCTGCGCTGTCGGATAGAGAGGAGGGGGTCTCAACGGAAACT
This sequence comes from Pseudophryne corroboree, assembly GCF_028390025.1. Lineage (NCBI taxonomy): Eukaryota > Metazoa > Chordata > Amphibia > Anura > Myobatrachidae > Pseudophryne > Pseudophryne corroboree. Next base: position 1,023,244,407 of record NC_086445.1, read on the forward strand.
GCACACGGGCCCCTCCTCTCTTAATACGCCCCTGCTCCAGTCTCCCGATATAAAAAAGGGAATGATAATTATTGTTATTGATATTGTACCACTGGACAGACCCTCAGTGCCAACAATATTCTAACCCTAAATATATTGATATTTATTAGTTCACATTGCAACCCAAAAAGACCTTATTATAAAACTTATGGTAAATAATTGGTAAAATAATTGGTAATTATGGTAAATAATTGAATCAAGGATTCTATGTATATAGGATCAACCTAGTATTAGATTTACTATATTACATTTATTGCAGGCCACGACTATGGGGGTCATTCCGACCCGTTCGCACGCAGTGGTTCTTCGCTGCGGGACCTCTGGTCTTTGACTCGTCTTCCTTATAAATCCCGGGAAAGGGGGGGGGCACCACCCACAAGAGTAATTAGACTAATTTGGCAAATTGAATTACTTTAGCATTTTTGGTTAAATATTATCTTGCTATTAATCTGAAGCCCCTGTGCAGAAATTTCCCCTAAACCCCAAATGTCAAAGAAGAAGCTTCTCATTACATTTATTTGTCATTCTAATTCAACCACACTGCCACATGTGCACTTTAGAAGGCTTGATACATTTCTCCCACAATAAGAGGATAGTGTGTCAGTGCAATTGAATAAAGTCATCTGTAAAAACATTTTCAGGGCCCGGCCTGCAGCGGTGCGATCACTGCTGGAAATACGCCCCACTTCCTAGTCATGTGATACATAGCAGTAAAACGCGTGCCACTCACGGGCTCTCGGACAGCAGCAGGTTTCCGGGCAACACGGGCACCGTACGTAACAACAGCAACTGTGCGGGCAGCACTGGCACCAGCAAAGTCCCACCATGGCGAAGAAGAGGAAAGTGCCCAGTATTACCAGGCACACAAACGCCCACTCTGGAATGACAAAGGATTTGCGGATCAGTGGGATAATAACATGGAACCAGTTTACCAAACTCTTCATGTGCTTACTTGCTCCAGGAGTCTATAGCCGGGTTATTTGTATTGGCTTTCGTGTTAGTCTTTTACAACTGATAATGAACATAGCTCCACCCACAACTGAGAACCAAATTGAAGGTGGAGTTCAGTTAGTAAAGCAATGGCACAGATGGATCATTCATACCAAATGTGGACTTGTTAAGATAGCCGAAAATATATCCCAACATGCTGACGGCTAAACGCAGTGCATAGCGACTTTACCAAGCTATGGAGAATGTGCACACTTGTTAACTTCTTCAGTAGGATTCCTGGGTGGCATGGCAACATGATTTGTTTCCTCATGACTCAGCCTCGTGCTGCGTTCTGCTGTAATTCCAGCATTGTGGTGCGAGGGGGCTGTGACTACGCAATTTGCAATGAATCACATCATCAAGCTGCTGGACTACCAGCATGGCGGTGGTGTGGGAATTCTCAACTCTAGCTGCACATTCCATTTCCTAACCCTTGAGCCCGCTCTCTCCTTCTCATCTTTTGAGGTCCACTCAATCCACCTCTTTTATTCTATCCATCTTTGAAGACGTTGCCACCTGTGCTACTTAGAAGAGAAGTCAATCTTCAGATGCCGTTGCCGCTGTAACCTATTGGCCGCAGCCAAGGCAAAGCTCCTGCAAAGGTAAATCCAACAGCCTAGCTGCTTCGGCCATCAGAAATGGAGCTATCTTCTGCGGTCCCTCCTTCTTATATTATGGGGATCCTTACTATATGGAGAATATCCCACAAATATTATTTGATAAATAGATCCTTTGGCTTCTCTCTCCATCACCTCTTCCCTCTCCCAAGGTTACCCTTACTAAACACTACCTTGATGCTCTTGACCCTGTCTGAGAGTTCCAGAAGTAAGATCCAGGGTGCTGCTCCTGGAATTCGGCCACTCTCCATCAGGAGACCAGATTTTACTTCAGGATTTGGTCAAGTTTCCCAGCAGAGCCCTGGCAGATCTTTTAGGTGGGAGATGTAAAAGATTACATACCCCACTTAGATTGGTAAACACTGCATTTCAAAAACTTCTGTATTCTATGATATTCCTGACACCTTCAAATGGGAATTATCCTTTAAAAGTCATATTATTGCAGCTCATAAACATCAGCTTGCTCCACGGGCTCCTGCATCTGCTTGTATCCTATTACTACCAAATGCTTAACCATACTTTGGCTGTATTGAGGGAAAGGTAATCCTACATGGCAAGCCAATCCTTCCATGACTGGTCTACCATGTCCCACAGCAGAGTTGTCTATTGATGGTTTCATGTAAAGCACTGATAGCACCACTGATTTAGACTATTAATGGTGAACCCTTCAATGGCCATACCTGGGAAGACTCAATTATGTCATGTTTGAGTAAGAGACATCGGGGTTGTAGCATGTCACATTTGTACATCTCAAAGTGAGTTGTCAAAGTGAAAGTCATGGCAACTTGTGGTCAGAGGCACCTCAAAAAACATTCCGAATAACAACAATATTGCTTGAACGGTCATCTTAATATAATAAAACAAGAAGTCAAACTAAGATATGGAGGAGAAGAAATCCCCAGTGGTATGCTGATCCCACTCTCCCGGCGCTGTTCAATATATTGTTAGTGTAGAAAAGTTTTTTATGTTATTTATTTCATGTAAGTAAACAGCAGCGTCTGTTTTGAGACTTGGTTAGGGTCTCTAGCATAAACGAAGTGATATAGATTTGGAAAACATCGCGCTATTGATAGAATAAAATATAATAATATTGATTTTTGTGATATTATTTATCAGGCTGTAAAAGTTGTCAGAAATGAGGTCGGGAGACTTTATATGAAATAAAAAATATATATACACCCTTTATTTTATACCAAATACTACACCATAAGCATAAAACATATATATAAAAAAGGATTTTTTTCCTCTATGCAAGCATCAGATATTTAATAGTCATAGCATAATTCGGGACCTATAAATGAATTGAACTATAATAACAACTCAAATGAGTGTATTATAAAATGGCTACCACGTGTCCTTTATAAGACAATATGTGTCAGATTGTATTTCTTTGCAAGATCCACACGGTTTTAATAGATGGCTCTATATGCCGGCGTCCCGGCTGTAGTGATTAGTTCAGAATAAATTGAAGGTAAGATAGTTACCGCCTGTGGCTGTCAAAGTTATACCTTATAGCGTCCTTCCTTTCCCGGTGGTGAGGCTATCACCGCCCCGGGCGTGTTGTAACGGGTGTCCGTGATAGAATAGGAGACGGGTTACTCACAGGTGGTTCCTGCCGAAGCTGCGTGCCGTCTTTCCTCTCCCGGTGGTGAGGCCGTCACCGCTCCGGGTTGCTGCTCCAATGTGCTCACGAATGCAGCCTGTAGGTCTCCCGCTGTTAGTGTGTTACAGCGTGGGATGTTCGGTGGACAAATTGCCGGACAAATTACCAAGCAGGGCGGAGGGTAATCTGGAAGGTGCTTGTTGGTATTAAGCGGCTGTAGTAGCTCTGTATAGGCTGTCAGGAGCCAATTCCGTTTCTCCCGGTGGATCGAGACACTGCTGGATATCCAATATACGTCAACGCGTTTCGTCCCACAATGCACTGGGACTTCCTCAGGACTGCCCTTTAGTTGTGGTGTTCCTTTTTTATATAGCCAACAATGATCCCTAATTGCTTAATTAATTATAGCTGTTTGCAGCAAATTGATTTAAAGCCATACAGATTCTTTAGGTTTTTGTATATGAGTCATCTGATTCCTGATGCTTATAGATATCTTAATACTTATAGAATAATAATAATAACCATAAATAATAATTACATATAAAAACAATATAATATAATATAATATGATAAAAAGATAATATAATATGATAAAAAAGGTCTCCCAACCTGAAGCTTTAATTAATTCTAACCTACATAAGACATTTATATCTTTGGTTTATCCCAGCTGAATAAAATTTCACACAATTTGAGTATTGAGGATGAAATTCACTACCGCAATTCTACGTTTATAAAAGATAAGTATCGCATATGAAAGGGAAAATTAACAGTATTGTTAATAATAAGATGTATATAAATATGCAAAGTTTACTTATGTGGAGAAGCATTTTACTGGAGAGGAATGCTTTTGTTGTTATTAGTACTTTTCTTAGAAAGGTAATATAGGATTATACCACATAAAGGGAAAAGGGAGAAGGGGATTATCATATATGTTGGGATATATATATATAAATGAAAAGACCTAATAGTATAGAAATTATTTCAAACTTCCTTATAACTCAATGGGTCTTTATTCAATATTCAATATCTCATATTTATTGTTTTAGTACTTGAACCAGATTACACCTACATTTGCGTTCAGTCGTCAAGACATGTATAGTCAAGTGCCTCATTTAAACCCTTAGGTATGAGAGTCTCTAGTTTAAATATCCAGGAAGACTCACCAATACACAGTTGTCTGAATCTGTTTCCACCTCTTTTGGTGTTTATAAATCTTTCCACTCCTACAATGGACAGACCCATGGGGTTTCCTCCATGTTGTTTAGCAAAGTGGCGTGAAACACTATGTGTCATTTTCCTGTTTATGATGTTACATCTATGTTCCCTAAACCTACTCTTGATACTCCTAGTAGTCCTTCCTACATATTGTAGGCAACATGGGCATTGTAGGACGTAGACACAATAGGTGGATTCACAGTTGATATATTGTTTTATATCAAAAATATCCCCATTGGAGCTAGAAGTTATGCTAGTGGTTTTATTAAGCATAAATTTGCACGTTAGACAAATAGTCTTATTACATCTATATGATCCCACCATATTAGTTGTCAACCAATTCTTCGAATTGATTGTTTCTCCTATAGGTTTTAGCATACTTGGCGCTAAAATATTTCCCAAGTTGGTGTTCTTTTTGAATACTACTACCGGTTTTTTTCCAATAACATTCCTCAAAATGGGGTCTTGTTCTAGTAACACAAAATTGTTACAAATTATCTTTTTTATTTCTTTTGATTTATTGTTAAATTTTGACAGAAAAAGGATGTTTTCACATTCTTGTTTATTTTGACTGTGGGTTTTTGTCTCTCCTATATTCATTATAGATGTTTCCATTCTTGAACTGAATGATGTTCTTTTTGTTTCATTAAAAGGTTGCATGCTTAATAGATCTTTTCTGCATATTTTCTTCGCATACTTTCTGGCATTATTTAACAGATTGTCAGGGTAGCCCCTTCTCTTGAAGTGTCCTAACATGATTTCCATTTGGGAATGAAAATCTTCATCCCCTGCACAATTTCTTCTGAGGCGCACTATCTGATTTTTTGGAATGTTTTTGATCCACGGTCTGTGGTGACTACTCATATAGTGTAAGTAATTGGATGCTCCCACTGGTTTCATGTGGTTGGATGGAATAATAATATTATCCCTAGCAGAGAGTGCAATATCCAGAAATACTGTGTTCTCAAAACTAAAAGTGTGAGTGAAGTTTAAATTAAATTCATTCTTATTAAGATAATCAACAAATTCGAGTGCTCGGTGATAACCCCCTTTCCAAATAATAAATAAATCATCAATAAAACGGCCATAGAGGACTAGAATCTGACACATATTGTCTTATAAAGGACACGTGGTAGCTATTTTATAATACACTCATTTGAGTTGTTATTATAGTTCAATTCATTTATAGGTCCCGAATTATGCTATGACTATTAAATATCTGATGCTTGCATAGAGGAAAAAAATCCTTTTTTATATATATGTTTTATGCTTATGGTGTAGTATTTGGTATAAAATAAAGGGTGTATATATATTTTTTATTTCATATAAAGTCTCCCGACCTCATTTCTGACAACTTTTACAGCCTGATAAATAATATCACAAAAATCAATATTATTATATTTTATTCTATCAATAGCGCGATGTTTTCCAAATCTATATCAAGAAGTCAAACTAACTTAATAAGCTTCTACGAGAAAGTGAGTGATACTATTGATCCGGGTAAAGCAGTGGATGTGGTCTTTTTGGACTTTGCTAAGGTGTTTGACAAAGTCCCACATAAGAGACTAATTTTCAAATTGAGAGAGCTTGGGGTAGGAAGCACTATTTGTACTTGGGTGAGTAATTGGCTGTACAACAGGGAACAGCGAGTGGTGATTAATGGTATGTTCTCTGAATGGGCCTCAGTGCTCAGTGGAATACCGCAGGGTTCAGTACTAGGGCCATTGCTGTTTAACATATTCATTAATGAGCTAGGAGCAGGCCTAGAAAGCATAGTGTCAATATTCGCAGACGATACTAAACTATGTAGAGTCATTCATTCAGACAAGGATGTTGAGTCTCTACGGAATGATTTATCTAGACTGGAGGTCTGGGCAGACAAATGGAGAATGAGCTGCAATATAGACAAATGTAAAGTTAAGCACTTTGGGACTAAGAACAATAGGGCAGCCTATAAACTAAATGGGGAAAATGTAGAAATAACGGTAGTTGAAAAGATTTGGGGGTGTTCATCGATAATAGACTTAGTAGCAGTACGCAAGGGTGTAGCATGGTATGCCGGCGGCCGGGCTCCCGGCGACCAGCATACCGGAGCCGGGAGCTCGACCGCCGGCATACCGACAGCATGGCAAGCGCAAATGAGCGCAAATGAAGAAAAAGTGTCGGTATGCCGTCTGTCGGGATTCCGGCGCCGGTATACTGTGCGCCGGGATCCCGACAGTCGGCATACTGAAGACCACCCGTACGCAATGTCAAAATGCAGCAACAAAAGCAAATAAGGTGTTAGCATGCATAAAACGCGGAATGGAAACAAGGGATGAGAGTGTAATCCTGCCACACCTGGGATATTGTGTACAGTTCTGGGCACTGCACTATAAAAAAGATATCTTGGTACTCGAAAGGGTTCAGAGGCGAGCCACCAAACTGGTTAAGGGGTTAGAGGCACTGGATTATGAGGAAAGACTTAAAAGGTTAGATTTGTTTACACTGGAAAAGAGGCGACTGAGAGGGGACATTATTAACATTTATAAATACATAAAGGGACAATACAAGGATTTATCAGTAGAGATGAGCGGGTTCGGTTCCTCGGGATCCGAACCCCCCCGAACTTCACCCATTTTACACGGTTCCGAGGCATCCTCGGATCTTCCCGCCTTGCTCGGTTAACCCGAGCGCGCCCGAATGTCATCATCCCGCTGTCGTATTCTCGCGAGATTCGTAAGGCATATAAAGAGCCGCGCGTCGCCACCATTTTCACTCGTGCATTGGGGATGATAGCGAGAGGACTTAGCTGCGTTCTCTCAGTTTCTGTGTTCAGTGTGCTGCAAATATCTGTGCTCAGTGTGCTGCAAATATCTGTGCTCAGTGTGCTTGCAAATATCTGTGCTCAGTGTGCTGAAAATATCTACGTTCTCTGCCTGAAAAACGCTCCATATCTGTGCTGCATTGTAGTATATAGTAGGAGGACAGTGCAGAATTTTGCGGTGACCACCAGTATATATATATATATATATATATATATATATATAGCAGTACGGTACAGTAGTCCATTGCTCTACCTCTGTGTCGTCAAGTATACTATGCATCCATACCTGTGCTGCATTTTAGTTGTGCGCAGTATATAGTAGGAGGACAGTGCAGAATTTTGCTGACCACCAGTGTATATATAGCAGTACGGTACAGTAGTCCACTGCTCTACCTCTGTGTCGTCAAGTATACTATCCATCCATACCTGTGCTGCATTTTAGTTGTGCGCAGTATATAGTAGGAGGACAGTGCAGAATTTTGCTGACCACCAGTATATATATATAGCAGTACGGTACAGTAGTCCATTGCTCTACCTCTGTGTCGTCAAGTATACTATGCATCCATACCTGTGCTGCATTTTAGTTGTGCGCAGTATATAGTAGGAGGACAGTGCAGAATTTTGCTGACCACCAGTATATATATATAGCAGTACGGTACCGTAGTCCATTGCTCTACCTCTGTGTCGTCAAGTATACTATGTATCCATACCTGTGCTGCATTTTAGTTGTGCGCAGTATATAGTAGGAGGACAGTGCAAACTTTTGCTGACCACCAATATATATATAGCAGTACGGTACTGTAGTCCACTGCTCTACCTCTGTGTTGTCAAGTATACTATCCATATGTGTGCTGCATGTGCTGTTTGGGGACTATTTTTTAAATCGGCCATCCTGTCTGACACTGCAGTGCCACTCCTAGATGGGCCAGGTGTTTGTGTCGGCCACTTGGGTCGCTTAGCTTAGCCATCCAGCGACCTTGGTGCACCTCTTTTTTTCTTTGCATCATGTGCTGTTTGGGGACTATTTTTTAAATCTGCCATCCTGTCTGACACTGCAGTGCTACTACTAGATGGGCCAGGTGTTTGTGTCGGCCACTTGGGTCGCTTAGCTTAGGTATCCAGCGACCTTGGTGCACCTCTTTTTTTCTTTGCATCATGTGCTGTTTGGGGACTATTTTTTAAATTGGCCATCCTGTCTGACACTGCAGTGCTACTCCTAGATGGGCCAGGTGTTTGTGTCGGCCACTTGGGTCGCTTAGCTTAGTCATCCAGCGACCTCGGTGCAAGTTTTAGGACTAAAAATAATATTGTGAGGTGTGAGGTGTTCAAAATAGACTGGAAATGAGTGGAAATTATGGTTATTGAGGTTAATAATACTATGGGATCAAAATGACCCCCAAATTCTATGATTTAAGCTGTTTTTGAGGGGTTTTTGTAAAAAAACACTCGAATCCAAAACACATCCGAATCCGACAAAAAATTTTCAGGGAGGTTTTCCAAAAACGCGTACGAATCCAAAACACGGCCGCGGAACCGAATCCAAAACCAAAACACAAAACCCGAAAAATTTCCGGTGCACATCTCTATTTTCAGACGATCTGTTTATCAAAAAAACGCTACACAGGACACGAGGACACCCCCTGAGGTTAGAAGAAAATAAATTTCATACCCAACGGAGAAAAAGGTTCTTCACAGTAAGGATTTGGAATTCTCTGCCAGAGAAGGTGGTAATGGTGGACTCAAATTAATAAGTTTAAACATGGACAAGATAAATTACTAATTGCAAGAAATATCCCCGGTGCATGCCTCAACACTAACCAGGTGCATACCCCATCACTAACCTAGGTACTTACCCCATCACTAACCAGGTGCCTACCCTATCACTAACCTAGGCACTGACCCCAACACTAAATCAGGTGCATACCCCATCACTAACCTAGGCACTTACCCCATCACTAACCAGGTGCCTACCCTATCACTAACCTAGGCACTTACCCCAACACTAACCTAGGCACTGAATCCAAAACTAAATCAGGTACATACCCCAACACTAACCTAGGCACTTACCCCAACACTAACCTAGGCACTTACCCCAACACTAACCAGGTGCCTACCCCATCACTAACCTAGGCACTTACCCCATCACTAATCAGGTGCCTACCCTATCACTAACCTAGGCACTGAATCCAACACTAAATCAGGTACATACCCCAAACGCTAACCTAGGCACTTACCCCATTACTAACCAGGTGCCTACCCTATCACTAACCTAGGCACTGAATCCAACACTAAATCAGGTACATACCCCAACGCTAACCTAGGCACTTACCCCATCACTAAATCAGGTGCATACCCCATCACTAACCTAGCACTGTACCTACCCCATAACTAACCACGTGCTTACCCCAACACTAAATCAGGTGCATACCCCATTACTAACCAAGTGCTTTCTCCAACACTAAATAAGGTGCATACCCAATCACTTACCTAGGCACCTACCCCAACACTAAATCAGGTGCATACCCCATCACTTACCGAGGCACTTACCCTAAAAATTAGGTGCATACCCCATCACAAACCTAGGCACTTACCAACACTAACCTAGGCACTTACCCCAACACTAAGTCAGGTGCATACCCCATCCCTAACCTAGGCACTTACCTCAAAAACTAACCTAGGCACGTATCTCAAAAACTAACGTAGGCACTTACCTTAACACTAAACCAGATGTATACTCATAACACTAAATCAGGTACATACTCCATCCCTAACCTAGGCACTTACCCCTTCACTAACCAGGTGCCTACCCCAATACTAACCTAGGCACTTACCCCAACACTAAACCAGATGTATACTCATAACACTAAATCAGGAGCTGACCGGTAACCCTAAACCAGGCACATACATGGAGCATAAGATCACATGACAGGACGTTACACATTTTGCTCTGCCCACCCCTCTTTCTCTTGGTTCATAAAAGACGCATTACTGTCTCTCCTGGTCTCCCCGGATATCACAGATACACTGATTATACCAGTAGGTAGGTAACTCGCATTTACAATACATCTAGAAGACAATACTGCAGGCGGATTGTCCCACCTGGTTTATCTCTGAGGGGGCTCCCTTGTTGCTCTGTGCGACAACACTCACTGAAAGGTTATGTTTTTATCCGTCAGTAATAACATACAATCTGCAGGGGACTAAAGGAGAATTTGCCTTAATTGAAAATCACAGCTTTAAATGGCACACACCGAGGGGAACCACATTCCACCTCCAGGACGGCAGTACAAAATTATACAGAGACCTTTGCACAGCCAAGAAGCGAGGGGGTGTCAGCATTTATTATTCCTACATTAAGAGTCCTTTATAAATGTAAACCTGCTCTTATCTATACACAAGTGTTTATATTGATCCTATTCATCATGTTACTTGAGAGCAGCAGCCGTGGATAAAAAATCACCAGAGCAACTAAACATTGCTCCGGTGCGAGAGACAGCTGATCCGAAGATCAGCTGTCGACACAATCCCCGGAGTCGATCTCCACAACCCCTATCACGGCTACTTTAGCAGCGGTGAAACTTAACAGGGCCAGTGCATGCGCGTGAACTTAGGTTAACGCATGTGGGACTTCTGGCGGAAAGGGGTCAAACAAGGGCAGAGGGTTCTGATTGGATCCTATTTGCAACTCCGGACTTCCTTCCCATAGAAAGGAGCGGGGCTGCAGGACCAAGCGCCATCTGAAGATGGTGAAGTATCCCGCAGTCAAGCTCTAAAAAATTGTAGCATCGCTCAACTTACCCACATGTGTGCACCCATCGCGATCCGTGCGCCGGGCTGTGATACACAATGTAAAGTGAATGGGTGGTTAGTGTAAATATACGACAAACGCAGGTGTGACTAGTGATAAGTGCGACTACATCTGTACTTTTGTAGAAATTAAGGGATGATGAAGAGACCCTTATATGTCCACAATGCACATTTCAAGGTGCACAGCCACTTTCCAGAACTCAGCATGATCCAATTTTTGCAAATCCACCTAAAAATGGGCAATTCTTCAATGATCCCTTTCAATTAAACATTTACATTTTTTTCCCTAAAACCCTTTCAGCATACCTTAATGTATGATATGATGGGGAAATTATCATCATTATTATTATTATTATTATTAAATGCTTTACTTTTGTGTTTATGCATGTTATTCATGAGTTTGCATCTAGAAATTCCTGTTCATAGAAAGAACAGAACAAGATACAATATTTACCTCCAAGGACCTGAGAAGGAGTGGAGTACACACAAATGTGGGTGGAGTGCCTATAGTGAGTACAGTATGTCTGTGTGGATGGGATGGGGGTGGGGTTTTAGCAGAAAAGGCGTGGCTTATTTTGTACCAGCTCTGCACGTCTATATACAGTATTGGGATGTACGCTGTGTACAGGAGAGAAGGCTCCTCCCCTGATACAGCGTTACAACCCTTTTATCTCATTTAAATAATTTCAGATCTCAAATGAAGACCTCGTTAGGGCACACACCGCATACCCTGCACCCATTCAGTATACTTACCCTGTGCGACGGCTGCCTCCAGGAAAATGGTGCCAATGCCATTTTCCCAAGGTATACGCACAGTGCCAGAGTCTACCATACGCATGCATCTGCACAAGGGAGGGGGGGGGGCACTCAGACTGGGCACACGTTCCTGGTGATATCCCTTGTTAGGCTATGATATTATTCCTAAACACTTTATGTTTCACTTAGACGGGATGCGGTTACATTGCCACTGACAACGCCAACAGGCAGAATCATGGCTAACGGGCTATTCCCACTTGTGGGAGTCCACTGCACTCATAGAGTGGGTACAGAACCTGTGGCAAGTGCAGCCACAGGGCTGGAGTTCTGGAGTTTAAAGAACTTGTTTGAGAACTTTTTGGGGTTCTCGGACTCTCTGGTAATTGTTCCGCAGTCTCCCTGTGGCTGTCACTTATGGGAGATTTTACCATCTTTTATTGTGATTGTTTATGTCCTATATATGTGTGTATATGTTATTAAATTACTGTACTACACATGTGGCTTCCCACTCCCCTCTGTTTTACATGTCGATTTCCTTTTGATACATGCTGTGAGGAGGAGGTGTGAAAACTGAGGATTGGACATTTGCATCAGCCTTAAGGGTTGTATATGTTTTATGGTTTTTATCTTATTATTTTTGCACGAGAGTACTTTGCATAAGAATATCTGGTTTGGGCACCCGGTGGTACCCGTAGCCAAAATTTTCTTTGTTAATTTGCACCTGTTGTGTTTTGGAGAGACACGATTTCTGGTTACGGGAACTATAAGGCAGCCTTTGAATACAGCTGCGCAACAAGCGGGGCGATTGGACAAATTACCTGTTTCTCCAATAATAAATAGTTTGCTGGCTACTCCATAAAAAAATACTGGTATCAATGTCTGAATACGGCCAGTCCGAAAATTGGCTCCACACAGTGGGGTGTAACACTGTGTGAGCCTGTACATGGGCGGCTTTGGAACGGGCACAATTTGCTTTCTGAAGTTACAATTTGTGACCTAGATCTGCAAAAATGCTCACATATCCTAGAGCGCTCAAACACATCTGCCATGTTTTGCCGATATTCATGATGTTGACGAGAGAATGATGGCAAGGTCCCTGATTCAGATCTGATCGCAGCAGCAAGTTTGTTCGCTAATGGGCAAAACCATGTGCAGTGCAGGGGGGGACAGATGTAACATGTGCAGAGACTTAGATTTGGGTGGGGTGTGTCCAAACTGAAATCTAAATTGCACTGTAAAAATAAAGCAGCCAGTATTTACCCTGCACAGAAACAGTATAACCCACCCAAATCTAACTCTCTCTGCACATGTTACATCTGCCCCACCTGCACTGCACATGGTTTTGCCCATTAGCTAACAAATTTGCTGCTGCGATCAGATCTGAATTACCCCCAAGGTTTGAAAATCTACATGACAGCAAGTTGACATGTACAGCATGTCAACACTGATATGTCAGCATTCAGCATGCAGACACCGCTTAAATGCGGCGACCCGTCCAGTGGTGCAGCGGTGTCTTCCGGGACCCGCGGAGCCAGGTGATGGCAGAGATCTGGTATCTCTAACCCTCAACTTAAACCTAACCTGCTATTGGTATTATGACTGTCGACTGCATCGCCGCCCAAACATTACTCCTCGCACCCTTAGACGCTCTCACACACACCCGATGTGAGCGATAAGAGGACGCAGATGAAAGCTATTGTAATAAAGCGTCCGCTCAGCGCAGGCTCTTGGCAGCGTGTTATTAAATACGCCTTCAGGTAGCTTTTTACTTCTGTGCGCTGATACATTAAAGGCTCATTAGAGCGCTGCAGAATGCCAGTGCTATTCCTTTCACTATGGAAACAGTTCCAGCCTATTGTTATATTTCCATGTGTTTAGACTCCGGTGCATATCGTACAGACCCGTCCTGTTTATACGGCACTCATATAAAATCCTGTTCCCCGCCGTCTTCTCTGTACTGCACCCACTCGTGTCAGACTATGAAGCACTTCCCTGGGATTGCACACAGCATCAAAGAAACTCTCCCTCGCTACCGGCTGTCCATAGAGATCTATTACCAGATACTGTATCTGCCGCCGGCTCTGTACAGTGCTACAGACCACCCATCTCTGCGCTACGCAGGTTACTTCTGAGCCTTATCTGAGCCCTCTCTGGCAGACGCACAAAAACCCCATTCACCTCTTCACAGGAATTGTCAGAAATAACTGAGACATACGGTAAATGTACTATTGGGTTATTCAGAGATGAACGCAGATGGCTGCGTTCATCTCTGCACAGGCTGGGGGCTGCCCAATAGAGAGCGAGACCACCCAGCATGTGTAAGGCCGCCTTCCAATGCGAACACATCGGATCTTAGGTTGACACCTGGAGCGCAGTCAGCGGCCATTTTTTCCCCAGACCGGCAGCGTGTGACATCACTAAAACTGTACCTGGCCCGCCCCGCCCCCCCAATGCCGTGTCACCGCCGCAAAATCACATTGCAGTTGCATCCATCGGAATAACGGCAACCTGCGTTGCGAGCTGCATTAGCGGCAGGGTCTAAATGACCCTCTATAAGTCTATAAAAGCAGGTTAAAATTAACATTAAATATCAGGGCCATTTATTATAAAAGGTAACACGGGGGCTATTACATATATCTCCCGTTAACCTTTCAGTCCCGATGTGGCCCACTGTCCCCATATTATTGTATAAGGGCCAAATTCATTAAGTTCTGAAAAGTTACTTGACAGCGGGAACCTTTGCTATCTTCAGATTATATTTGTGGGCCTCTGCTCATTTTTATGGAAATGTGGTGAGGTGTTGCGAAGAGAGATCCCTCCGCCCCTGTCCGGCTCCTTCTGACGGATGCAGGGATTTTTGCACTCAGAAGGGAAGGTTAGGGTTAGGCATCCCGGGGAGGGTTAGGGTTAGGCATCCCCGGGGAGGGTTAGGGTTAGGCATCCCCTGGGAGGGTTAGGGTTAGGCACTTAGAAGGGAAGGTTAGGGTTAGGCATCCCCGGGGAGGGTTAGGGTTAGGCATCCCCGGGGAGGGTTAGGCACTTAGAAGGGAAGGTTAGGGTTAGGCATCCCCGGGGAGGGTTAGGGTTAGGCATCCCCGGGGAGGGTTAGGGTTAGGCACTTAGAAGGGAAGGTTAGGGTTAGGCATCCCCGGAGAGGGTTAGGGTTAGGCATCCCCGGGGAGGGTTAGGGTTAGGCACTTAGAAGGGAAGGTTAGGGTTAGGCATCCCCGGAGAGGGTTAGGGTTAGGCATCCCCGGGGAGGGTTAGGGTTAGGCACTTAGAAGGGAAGGTTAGGGTTAGGCATCCCCAGGGAGGGTTAGGGTTAGGCACTTAGAAGGGAAGGTTAGGGTTAGGCATCCCCGGGGAGGGTTAGGCACTTAGAAGGGAAGGTTAGGGTTAGGCATCCCCGGGGAGGGTTAGGGTTAGGCACTTAGAAGGGAAGGTTAGGGTTAGGCATCCCCGGGGAGGGTTAGGCACCCACAAGGGAGGGTTAGGGTAGGGGAGAGGGGAAGTTGAGGGTGCTAACTATGAGGCTGTCGGAATTATAATGGATGGGATGCCAATGTCGGTATTCTGACCATTGGAATTACACACTGAACCCCCTGTAACATGGTAGTTAGGAGCTGATTGATTGGTACTTTATCTCCGTCCACTTTATCTCTCTCCAAGGCTGAGTACATCTCCCCACCCCTGGCCTCTCTCTGTACAATTTATATTTGTCAGTATAGAAAGGGATGAGCTGGCAGTCCAGGGCCGTAAGCTGAGTTACCGCTTTGTTTTATCACCTTCGCTCCGCATTGTTTCTGCAGATGAAACTGTGAGATTTTCCTGTTAGCGCCAGAATAATATCCAGCCAGACAAACACACAGACATTGGTGTCACCCTCTCAGCCAACCTGAAGACTCCTCTTCCCGACCTGAGGGCTCTGCCACCAACCTTCCCAATTAGTTCCCTACTGCAGTTAGCGGTGCTGAATTAATGATGAAATCCACCCTTATCAGCAACGAATTCATTCACCTTCCATAACATCGACGGCTTTCAAGTAAACCGAAAATTCCGGGAGTGGGGCGTTTTGTACCAGCTGTAAGGAGCCACGTCGGAGGGTTAGAATTCCGTGTCTGCCAGCCCACCCCCTCCCTGTGTCCTAATGTCCAGGTGACACGTCCCTGGTTTATACTTCAGACGAGAACAAATCAATATTTCCAGCCCTGATAAGCCGGAGATAGTAAAAGGTAATTACTTTTACCTTGAAACCTTCTGGACTTATTGCTGTCAGCTTTAAGGAAAAGCAAAGGCTGGTAACCGTGCATTAGAAAGAAAAAGGCATAAATAGCAGCCGTCAGCTAAACGCAGGAGGCAGGGATTGTGTCTGCGGGAAGAATATGCATGGGATTGTAGCCAGGAGACATCACAGGGGAACCAAAGGCCCCCGAATACATTTGAAAGTGGTTCCAGTAGCATATTATTGGTCAGGTCAGCAGACAGCTCGGTCTGCGACAAAAAATGACTTGTTTTCGGCTAAAGATTTTAGCGTGAGATATTAGTGAATACCATTGTGTAAATTGTGAAGTCAGATTCCATAGTTTTTGGAGGGACGATCCCAAATTCGGAGAACTGTCCCACCATCACGTGACCGGTAGTATCTATCAGATTTGGGAGGTATTCTGCATAAAATTGGAGTTTATAACAACACCCGCCAGGGGTGTGGCTGTGACATTATGCCCCCATCCTGCTAAGGGGCTTGGTCGCACACCATATACAAGTGTCGCTTATCAAATTAATCAGCTCGGCCCCTGGTGCGTTCAAGTCACACAGCCATGCAACCAACACACATTTTCAGCAATAAAGACGTCCAATACTAGTAGCGGTGCAGGGGAACTGTCAGCTCACTCATGCCAGGTATCTCCCGCTGCGTGGAATACTGAGGTTAGATGGATGAGGACACATCTGTAGGTTGATGTGCACAATGCCCCGCTTTATTCTTACCTCTGCATTTTACACCTAAATACAGGGTCCTGCCCGGGACCCAGAACATGGGTTTAAGTTGTGACACAGCAACCTGAACCCTGTTTACACTGCAGACTGGACCTGGGAAATTCCTGGGGCTTAATTCTGCTAGAACATGGAGAAGACTTCTCCCGGGAGGCAGTTACGTGACCAGTGGTCAGGTGACCGCTGCTCCCACTACAGATGCCGGAATCCTGCCCCGTTAACAGTCCCAACAGTCGGGAGTATTCACACTTGTGGGTGTCCATGACAACCATAGAGTGGGAATATAACCTGTGCCATCAAGCCCGCAGTGTGACGAGTGCAGCAAGCCCGTAAGGGACTTCGCTCCGCTCGCGCCCCCCCCCCCCCCCCCCCCCATCTCCTGATCGCCGGTTAATCATCCCCAACCCCTTCTCCCTATGCAGTGAAGGGGACCCGGGTCAGGCAACCTGAGTTGCCCGTTTACACTACCCTGTAACATGGGATCAGTGACCCGGGATAACCATTTTACACCGAGCCGCGACCCGGGTTGACCCACCAATAAACAGGATTTTTTTGTGGCGGTGAAAAAGGGGTATTATTAAGCAATCATTGTGAATCCCGACATCATTACCAAACTTCCCATTGCAAGTCGCGAAATGTTAAAAAGTATGATTCTACGTTATGTCACTGATGCCTAGTGACTGGATAGGCTGCACTCTCAGTGATGTCACTGGTTTCTAGTGAATAGATAGGCAGCATTCTTAGTGATATCACTGGTTCCTAGTGACTGGATAGGCTGCTTCCTCAGTAATATCAGTGGTTACTAGTGACTGGATAGGTTGCACTCTCAGTGACGTCACACTGGTTCC
Source organism: Pseudophryne corroboree (assembly GCF_028390025.1). Taxonomy (NCBI): domain Eukaryota; kingdom Metazoa; phylum Chordata; class Amphibia; order Anura; family Myobatrachidae; genus Pseudophryne; species Pseudophryne corroboree. Next base: position 1,023,262,080 of record NC_086445.1, read on the forward strand.
TAGTGACTGGATAGGATTCTCTATGACGTCACTGGTTCCTAGTGAATAGATAGGCTGCACTCTCAGTGATGTCACTGGTTCCTAAAGAATGAATAGGCTGCACTCTCATGATGTCAATGGTTCCTAATGAATGGATAGGCTGCACTCTCAGTGATGTCACTGGTTCCTAGTGACTGGATAGGCTGCATTCTCAGTGATCTCACCGGATCCTAGAGAGTGGATAGGCTGCACTCTCAGTGATATCACTGGTTCCTAGTGAGTGGATAGGCTGCACTCTCAGTGATGTCACTGATTCCTAGCGAATGAATAGGTTACACTGTCAGTGATGTCATTGGTTCCTAGCGAATGGATAGGCTGCATTCTCAGTGATGTCACTGGTTCCTAGTGAATGGATAGGCTGCACTCTCAGTGATGTCACTGGTTCCTAGTGACTGGATACAGTGCACTCTCAGTGATATCACTGGTTCCTAGTGAATGGATAGACTGCACTCTGAGTGATGTCACTGGTTCCTAATTAATGGATAGGCTGCACTCTCAGTGATGTACTGGTTCCTGCGGAATTTATAGGCGGCACTATCAGTGATGTCACTGGTTCCTAGTGAGTGGATAGGCTGCACTGTCAGAGATGTCACTGGTTCCTAGTGAGTGGATAGGCTGCACTCTCAGTGATGTCACTGGTACCTAGTGAGTGGATAGGCTGCACTCTCAGTGATGTCACTGATTCCTAGCGAATGGATAGGCTACACTGTCAATTATGTCATTGGTTCCTAGCGAATGGATAGGCTGCACTCTCAGTGATGTCACTGGTTCCTAGTGAATGGATAGGCTGCACTCTCAGTGATGTCACTGGTTCCTAGTGAATGGATATGCTGCACTCTCAGTGATGTCACTGGTTCCTCGTGACTGGATACAGTGCACTCTCAGTGATATCACTGGTTCCTAGTGAATGGATAGACTGCACTCAGTGATGTCACTGGTTCCTAGTGAATGGATAGGCTGCACTCTCAGTGATGTCACAGGTTACTAGTGAATTGATAGACTGCACGCTCAGTGATGTACTGGTTCCTGCGGAATTTATAGGCGGCACTATCAATGATGTCACTGGTTCCTAGTGACTGGATAGGCTGCACTGTCAGTGATGTCATTAGTTCCTAGCGAATGGATAGACTGCACTCTCAGTGATGTCACTGGTTCCTAGTGAATGGATAGGCTGCACTCTCAGTGATATCACTGGCTCCTAGTGAATGGATAGGCTGTACTCTCAGTGATGTCACTGTTTCATAGTGAATGGAAAGGCTGCACTCTCAGTGATGTCACTGGATCCTAGTGAATATATCTGCTGCACTCTCAGTTATGTTGCAGGTTCCTAGTGACTATACAGGCTGCACTCTCAGTGATGCCACTGATTCCTAGTGAATGGGTAGGCTGCACTCTCAGTGATGTCACTGGTTCCTAGTGACTGGATAGGTTGCACTCTCAGTGACGTCACACTGGTTCCTAGTGAATAGATAGGCTGCACTCAGTGATGTCACTGGTTCCTAAAGAATGAGTAGGCTGCACTCTCAGTGATGTCAATGGTTCCAAATGAATGGATAGGCTGTACTCTCAGTGATATCACTGTTTCCTAGTGACTGGATAGGCTGCATACTCAGTGATGTCACTGGTTCCTAATTAATGGATTGGCTGCACTCTCAGTGATGTCACTGGTTTCTAGTGAGTAGATAGGCTGCACTCTCAGTGATGTCAATGGTTCCTAGCAAATAGGTAGGCTGCACTCTTAGTTATGTCACTGGTTCCTAGTGAAGGGAAAGGCTGCATTCTCAGTGATGTCACTGGTTCCTAGTAACTGTATAGGCTGCACTCTCAGTGATGTCACTGGTTCCTTGTGAATGGATAGTCAGCACTGTCAGTGATGTCACTGGTTCCTAGTGAATGGACAGGCTGCACTCCCAGTGATGTCACTGGTTCCTAGTGACTGGATAGGCTGCACTCTCAGTGATGTCACTGGTTCCTAATGAATGTATAGGCTGCACTCTTAGTGATGTCACTGGTTACTAGTGAATTGATAGGCTGCGCTCTCAGTGATGTCACTGATTTCTAGTAAATGGATAGTCTGCACTCTCAGTGATGTCACTGGTTCCTAGTGAGTCGATAGGCTGTCCTCTCAGTGATGTCACTGGCTCCTAATGAATGTATGGGCTGCACTCTCAGTGATGTCATTGGCTCCTAGTGAATGGATAGACTGCACTCTCAGTAATGTCACTGATCCCTAGTTACTGTATAGGCTGCACAGTCAGTGGTGTCATTGGTTCCTAGTGACTGTATAGGCTGCACTCTCAGTGATGTCATTGGTTCCTAGTGAGTGGATAGTCTACACTCTCAGTGATGTCACTGGTTCCTAGTGAGTGGATAGGCTGCACTCTCAGTGATGTCACTGGTTTCTAGTGAGTGGATATGCTGCACTCTCAGTGATGTCACTGGTTCCTAGCAAATAGGTAGGCTGCACTGTCATTGATGTTACTGGTTCCTAGTGACTGGATAGGCTGCACCCTCAGTGATGTCACTGGTTCCTAGTGAATGGATAGGCTGCACTCTCAGTGATGTCACTGGCTACTAGTGAATAAGTAGGCCTCATTATGAGTGATGTCACTAGTTCCTAGTGAATGGATAGGCTACACTATAAGTGATGACACTGGATCCTAGTGACTGCATAGGCTACACTCTCAGTGATGTCACTGGTTCCTCGTGACTGGACAGGCAGCACTCTTAGTGATATTACTGGTTCATAGTTACTGGATATGCTGCACTCTCAGTGATGTCACTGGTTCCTAGTGAATGGATAGGCTACACTCTCAGTGATGTCACTGGCTACTAGTGAATAAGTAGGCCTCATTTGAGTGATGTCACTGGTTCCTGGTGAATGGATAGGCTACACTATTAGTGATGTCACTCTTTCCTAGTGACTGAATAGGTTGCACTCTCAGTGGTGTCACTTGCTCCTCGTGAATGGATAGGCTGCATTGTCAGTGATGTCACTGGTTCCTAGTGAATGGATAGGCTGCACTCTCAGTGATATCACTGGCTCCTAGTGAATGGATAGGCTGTACTCTCAGTGATGTCACTGTTTCATAGTGAATGGAAAGGCTGCACTCTCAGTGATGTCACTGGATCCTAGTGAATATATCTGCTGCACTCTCAGTTATGTTGCAGGTTCCTAGTGACTATACAGGCTGCACTCTCAGTGATGCCACTGATTCCTAGTGAATGGGTAGGCTGCACTCTCAGTGATGTCACTGGTTCCTAGTGACTGGATAGGTTGCACTCTCAGTGACGTCACACTGGTTCCTAGTGAATAGATAGGCTGCACTCAGTGATGTCACTGGTTCCTAAAGAATGAGTAGGCTGCACTCTCAGTGATGTCAATGGTTCCAAATGAATGGATAGGCTGTACTCTCAGTGATATCACTGTTTCCTAGTGACTGGATAGGCTGCATACTCAGTGATGTCACTGGTTCCTAATTAATGGATTGGCTGCACTCTCAGTGATGTCACTGGTTTCTAGTGAGTAGATAGGCTGCACTCTCAGTGATGTCAATGGTTCCTAGCAAATAGGTAGGCTGCACTCTTAGTTATGTCACTGGCTCCTAGTGAATGGATAGGCTGCACTCTCAGTGATGTCACTGGTTCCTAGTGAATGGATAGGCTGCACTCTCAGTGATATCACTGGCTCCTAGTGAATGGATAGGCTGTACTCTCAGTGATGTCACTGTTTCATAGTGAATGGAAAGGCTGCACTCTCAGTGATGTCACTGGATCCTAGTGAATATATCTGCTGCACTCTCAGTTATGTTGCAGGTTCCTAGTGACTATACAGGCTGCACTCTCAGTGATGCCACTGATTCCTAGTGAATGGGTAGGCTGCACTCTCAGTGATGTCACTGGTTCCTAGTGACTGGATAGGTTGCACTCTCAGTGACGTCACACTGGTTCCTAGTGAATAGATAGGCTGCACTCAGTGATGTCACTGGTTCCTAAAGAATGAGTAGGCTGCACTCTCAGTGATGTCAATGGTTCCAAATGAATGGATAGGCTGTACTCTCAGTGATATCACTGTTTCCTAGTGACTGGATAGGCTGCATACTCAGTGATGTCACTGGTTCCTAATTAATGGATTGGCTGCACTCTCAGTGATGTCACTGGTTTCTAGTGAGTAGATAGGCTGCACTCTCAGTGATGTCAATGGTTCCTAGCAAATAGGTAGGCTGCACTCTTAGTTATGTCACTGGTTCCTAGTGAAGGGAAAGGCTGCATTCTCAGTGATGTCACTGGTTCCTAGTAACTGTATAGGCTGCACTCTCAGTGATGTCACTGGTTCCTTGTGAATGGATAGTCTGCACTGTCAGTGATGTCACTGGTTCCTAGTGAATGGACAGGCTGCACTCCCAGTGATGTCACTGGTTCCTAGTGACTGGATAGGCTGCACTCTCAGTGATGTCACTGGTTCCTAATGAATGTATAGGCTGCACTCTTAGTGATGTCACTGGTTACTAGTGAATTGATAGGCTGCGCTCTCAGTGATGTCACTGATTTCTAGTAAATGGATAGTCTGCACTCTCAGTGATGTCACTGGTTCCTAGTGAGTCGATAGGCTGTCCTCTCAGTGATGTCACTGGCTCCTAATGAATGTATGGGCTGCACTCTCAGTGATGTCATTGGCTCCTAGTGAATGGATAGACTGCACTCTCAGTAATGTCACTGATCCCTAGTTACTGTATAGGCTGCACAGTCAGTGGTGTCATTGGTTCCTAGTGACTGTATAGGCTGCACTCTCAGTGATGTCATTGGTTCCTAGTGAGTGGATAGTCTACACTCTCAGTGATGTCACTGGTTCCTAGTGAGTGGATAGGCTGCACTCTCAGTGATGTCACTGGTTTCTAGTGAGTGGATATGCTGCACTCTCAGTGATGTCACTGGTTCCTAGCAAATAGGTAGGCTGCACTGTCATTGATGTTACTGGTTCCTAGTGACTGGATAGGCTGCACCCTCAGTGATGTCACTGGTTCCTAGTGAATGGATAGGCTGCACTCTCAGTGATGTCACTGGCTACTAGTGAATAAGTAGGCCTCATTATGAGTGATGTCACTAGTTCCTAGTGAATGGATAGGCTACACTATAAGTGATGACACTGGATCCTAGTGACTGCATAGGCTACACTCTCAGTGATGTCACTGGTTCCTCGTGACTGGACAGGCTGCACTCTTAGTGATATTACTGGTTCATAGTTACTGGATATGCTGCACTCTCAGTGATGTCACTGGTTCCTAGTGAATGGATAGGCTACACTCTCAGTGATGTCACTGGCTACTAGTGAATAAGTAGGCCTCATTTGAGTGATGTCACTGGTTCCTGGTGAATGGATAGGCTACACTATTAGTGATGTCACTCTTTCCTAGTGACTGAATAGGTTGCACTCTCAGTGGTGTCACTTGCTCCTCGTGAATGGATAGGCTGCATTGTCAGTGATGTCACTGGTTCTTCATGAATGGATAGGCTGCATTCTCAGTGATGTCACTGGTTCCCAGAGAACTAACAGCGTGACCTTTCACTGTCTCCAGGCAATGAGGTTATTTTAAATGTGTTTAGCAGTTGTCAGGAAATAATGCCTGACTCATCTACATTTACAGTTGTACAACTCAATATACTCAGGGGTTAAACATTCTACAAGCAGCTGAGTTAATTTATACAATCAGGGGTGTGCTGTGTAATTGTGAAAGCTGTTATTACCTCAACAACCAGATTGAAATTCAGGTTCATTCATGTTACACAAATTTCCCCTGCCCTACTTTACAATTCATATAATTAGGCCCAGCCATCTGCTTTGTGGAAGGAAAACGGACATTATTGTGAGAACGGGCTGCAGTCAGCAGGGCTTGGTGGTAACAGCTCCTCTCCTCACTGCTGAGAGCTACAGAGGAACAACAGATCTGCAGCCGACAATTAGGAGCAAATTCTTAGAACTCTACATTTTACAGAATAAATGTAACACTGCAGAATCAATCTGGAAGATGCCTGAGACTGAATGGAAGCTGAATGGGACTTGAGACTACATAATGATTCTGTCAACAATGTACGTGTGGCTGTAACCCCTTACATGCTGCAGGTAATTTATACCCTTGTGGCATAGCAAGCTCCTGCATATGGATTGTGCTTCTTCATGACACACGATGGGGGGGCCTGTCAATCGGCGCGCCGATCTCACCAGTTTTATTTAACCTCACCATGATATTAAACCTGGACGGTTACAATTAACTATACATATGGCATACGGCATAATGAAGCTTTTGTTTCTGACGTATGTTTTTACCATTAGTTTTAAATCCCAAAAAATTCCAGTTGCTATGGTGCTTTATAGTAGTACAAAAAAAAATCTTCCAACTTAGACTGAATATGACTAGATTATTGCAACCTTAGGAACCTACCCAAAAATTAACCACGGTGATTACATCGTGGGTTACCTCCAGATATAACGCCCATGGCGATTACATTTTCTGCATTTTCCCTACTAAGTAAACTCACGGTACCGCCTAAGGCGCTAAGGTTGTGAATGATAAAACTCAGGCATATGATAAATGTGCTCCAACCAATCAGCTCCCAGCTGTCATGTGTTCAGCTCCTGACTTTCATGTGTGGATGCGACCTCTGATAAAACCCTGAGAGCAGAGCAATTCGCGGTTGGTAAACCCTGAAGATAATTGATTTTGCCCCTAAATATTTGTTCTTAGCTTGCGTACAGCAGTTGGGGTCAGAGCATTAGGCAACGTGGCACCAACTGTAAAAAGTCACAAAGCGTGCGTTGAGCGACCGGCGGCGCGCAGACAGAGTGAAACACACCTCGCAGATCCCGCAGTCTCATCCGTCCCTTTATCAACCAAGTCTTTTTAATGAATATTTTATGTCAAAGCATGAATGATGGAGCATCCCATAATGAAATTGAAAAATCCACACTATACATTATTAAATGTATATGAATCCATAGTATGCATTATTGAGAATGAAGTAATTCACAAAATGATGAAAGAGTAATAACCGTCTTTAGTTCTGCGCGACCCAATGTCAGCCAGGGCAGAAGGAGTCATTTATACCCAGCAGAATGGTCTTTTAATGGGGAAGCATTTATCATTTTCATTTGTTATTTCAGGAGACTTAAAGGTAGTCAGAAAATGTGATAAAGCAGACGGGGAAAGGGCAATCAGAGGCAGTGGCAGAAAGAGCCGCTACGCAGGATTATACTACATCTAGAATACCCTGTCCAATTCTGAAAGCCGTATATCTAGAAAGATGACAATAAATCAGAGGTTGTGCAAAGATCTACCAACACCTACACAGGTAACTTACCGAGCTCTGATTTACTGTGTGTGATCATTTGGTGACCCACATCATGCTTCAATCACTTAACTGAGCAGGGCCGCCATACTGTGTGTACTTATTGCATCCGCATAGTTCCTGCAAGTGACAGCTGAGAGCACGGGCCCCACGTAGCATCGCAGAAGCTCCACGTGGATGGATTAGTGCATGGCAGGTACGGGAGGAGTGTGTACAGTCAGCACATTGGTGATAATGCAACAGCAACCCACAAACACACACTCCTGACATGTTGCACACACACTTTTGCCACCGCCATTCAGCCCCTGGCTGATCAATGACTGAATAAAGTGGAAATCCAGCAGACCAGCAATGATTGTCTGTGGTACTGTGGCCGGGAGGGACGACATGGACAGTCATTCAGGATTATCCCTAACCAGCGACAACGCTGCACTCACACATTATCACTGAGGCCACGGCGCTGGCGGTATGTCAGGAGGGCGCATCTATGAGAAGTCTGGGAACTTGCACCTGTAAATAGTGACCTAGTTTTTGTTTTCCTGGGAAACAAATTAGTTTTCACTGACAGTAAATTAGCGCGAACTCGCTCGGCCACGATTGCTTTGCATGATTAGCGGCTAGGTATTTAGTTGGAAATGCAACCAGCAGATGGCAGCTGTTGCTTTCTGTATCTATGTTTCCTGGGCCTGACTATGGACTCATTATTATCACTGCGGGGGGAAAGGAACGGATTGCACCCTAATGACAATGATCCGGCCTAGTAACGATTCACACCCTACATCAGACCTGTGCAGGGTAACACATACACACGCACACCCACAGAGGAACACCTAACCTGGCCGAGCGTGTGGACAGATGGAAGACACAGATGGATGAAAAACAGATCTGTAGCAACACAGAGAACGAGACACTGGGTACCTGGCATAAATTTCACTTCAAAGCTGGGCAAGAGATCAGCAAGTACCCCTGTCTTGCCTGGAAGAGAGAGAGGAAAGAAAAGAGGGAAAGGTTAGTACTGAGAAATCACACCTGGAAGAGACTATAGATACATTATACAGTTTGATGATCAAGAGAGACCGGACAGAGGCAAGCTGGAGGCTACGGAGACAGTGGAGGCAGCCGTTGTCTGGGATGAACCTATATTCAGCTTATTAATTCATTAGGAACTAGTGACATCACTGAGGCAGGAGGCACGGAGTGCCTCAGTGATGACACTAGGTCCTAATGAATTGACAGGCTGCCTTGTCATGAATATTATTTAAGCCAAGAAACCAGCTGATACCACTGGGTACAATTTCTAGTACATCTCTAGAGTAATCCTCTGCAAATTATCTGCAAGCACCTCAATCCTGTTGACCAATGAACATTTGTGGCACAAAATACAGTGACTACATAGCAAACATAGACACTTGTCAGTGATCATCACATTTTCCCATCTACGTGATTTCTCTGGAACCAGTACCAAAGCAGTACCCTGACAATTACCTCTCTCCACTCCAATCTATCCTCAATGCTGCTGCCCGGCTTATCTTCCTCACCAAACGCACTACGTCTACCTCCCCTCTCCTACAAGCCCTTCACTGGCTTCCCTTCCCTTTCAGAATCCAATTCAAACTTCTCACACTCACTTACAAAGCTCTCACCCACTCATCTCCCATTTACATCTCTGACCTTATCTCCCTTTACTCTCCCACCCGTCCTCTTCGCTCTGCTAATGCACGCCGGCTCTCCTGTCTTCTGATTACTTCCTCCCACTCCAATCTCCAAGATTTTTCACGTGCTGCTCCCTTCCTCTGGAATTCTTTACCTCTCCCCCTCAGACTCTCCACCTCTCTACAAAACTTCAAACGGGCTCTTAAGACCCATTTCTTTACCAAACCCAGCCAAATCTCATCCTAACCCTCTGTTCCACGCTCTCTATGTACCCCATCTGTGTCACCCCTGTCTGTCTACCCCTCCCCTTAGAATGTAAGCTCTCACGAGCAGGGCCCTCTTCCCTCATGTGCTTATCCTTTTCTTACTTTAATAATCCTCAACTGCCCAAATCAAGCAGTTTTTTGGCCACCTGGAACTTCTCTGTCATTTACTGATGTAGTTATGCTTAGTTACCCTGTACTTGTCCTAAATTGTCATCAACTGTAAGTCACTGTTTTCCTGTTTTGATTAGAGGAGAGAGAAAGGAACCACTAGATCAGAGGAGAGAGAAGGAAGACACTGGATCAGATGGGGGAGAAGGGAGCCACTGGATTAGAGGAGAGAGAAGGGAGAAACCGGATCAGAGGAGAGAGAAAGGAGACACCGGATCAGAGGAGAGAGAAAGGAACCACTAGATCAGAGGAGAGAGAAAGGAACCACTAGATCAGAGGAGAGAGAAGGAAGACACCGCATCAGATGGGGGAGAAGGGAGCCACTGGATTAGAGGAGAGAGAAGGGAGACACAGTATCAGAGGAAGGAGAAGGGAGACACCGGATCAAAGGAGGAAGAAGGGAGCTACTGGATCAGAGGAAAGAGAAGGGAGCCACTGGATCAGAGAAGGGAGAAAGGAGCCACTTGATCAGAGGAGGCAGAAGGGAAACCACTGGATCAGAGGAGGGAGAAATGAGTCACTAGATCAGAGGAGACAAAAGGGAGCTACTGGATCAGAGCAGAGAGAAGCGACCCACTGGATCAAAGGGAAGAGAGAAGGGAGACACAGGATCAGAGCAGGGAGAAGGGAGCCACAGGATCAGAGGAGGGAGAAGGGAGCTACTGGATCAGAGGAGAGAGAAGGGAGACACAGGATTAGACGGAGGGAGAAGGGACCCACTGGATCTGTAGAGACAGAAGGGAGACACAGGATCAGAAGAGAGAAGGGCAGACACAGGATCAGATGAGGGAGAAGGGAGTCACTGGAACTGAGGAGAGAGAAAGGAGACAGGGTCAGAGGAGAGAAGGGAGACATAGGACCAGATGAGAGAGAAGGGAGCCACGGGGTTGAATCAGAGGAGGGAGAAGGGACCCGCTGGATCTAAGAAGGGAGAAGGAAGATACAGGATAAGAAGGGAGAACGGGCCACTGGATCAGAGGAGGGGAGAAGGGAAACACAGGATCAGAGGAGAGAGAAGGGAGATACAGAATCAGATGATGGAGAAGGGATACACAGGATGAGATGAGGGAAAAGGGAGACACAGGATCAGAGAAGGGAGATGGGAGCCAATGGATCAAAGGATTCAATTTAATCAGCTCCTTGATCTGAGAAGGGAGACACTGCATAAGAAAAACAAGACACAGGATCTGAGAAGGGGCATACTTGTACTGAGAAGGGAGAATGGAGCCACTGGATTAGAACAGGGAGAAGGGAGACACTGAATCTGAGGAGGGAGAAGGGAGCCATCGGATCTGAGGAGGGAGAAGGGAGCCACTGGAACTGGGGAAGGAGAACAGTTAACACTGGATCTGAGGAGGAAGACGGGAGCCACTGGATCTGAGAAGGGAGAAGGGTGCAACTGGATCTGAGGAGGAAGACGGGAGCCACTGGATCTGAGAAGGGAGAAGGGTGCAACTGGATCTGAGGAGGAAGACGGGAGCCACTGGATCTGAGAAGGGAGGAGGGAGCAACTGGATCTGAGAAGGGAGCTACCGGATCAGTGGAGGAAGAAGGGGGCCACTGAATCAGAGGTGGGAGACGGGAGCCACTAGATCTGAGGAGGGAGAAGGGAGCCACTGAATCAGAGGGGGGAGAATGGAGACACAGGATATAGGGAGGGATGAAGGACCCGCTGTTTCTGAGGAGGGAGAATGGAGACACAGGATATAAGGAGGGATGAGGGTAGGGATGAGGGACCCGCTGGATCTGAGAAGGGAGAATGGAGACACAGGATATAAGGAGGGATGAGGGAAGGGATGAGGGACCAGCTAGATCCGAGAAGGGAGAATGGAGACACAGGATATAAGGAGGGATGAGGGACCAGCTAGATCTGAGAAGGGAGAATGGAGACACAGGATATAAGGAGGGATGAGGGACCAGCTAGATCTGAGAAGGGAGAATGGAGACACAGGATATAGGGAGGGATGAGGGACCCGCTGGATCTGAGAAGGGAGAATGAAGACACAGGATATAAGGAGGGATGAGGGTAGGGATGAGGGACCAGCTAGATCTGAGAAGGGAGAATGGAGACACAGGATATAGGGAGGGATGAGGGACCCGCTGGATCTGAGGAGGGAGAATGGAGACACAGGATATAAGGAGGGATGAGGGTAGGGATGAGGGACCAGCTAGATCTGAGAAGGGAGAATGGAGACACAGGATATAGGGAGGGATGAGGGACCCGCTGGATCTGAGGAGGGAGAATGGAGACACAGGATATAGGGAGGGATGAGGGACCCGCTGGATCTGAGAAGGGAGAATGGAGACACAGGATATAGGGAGGGATGAGGGACCCGCTGGATCTGAGGAGGGAGAATGGAGACACAGGATATAGGGAGGGATGAGGGACCAGCTAGATCTGAGAAGGGAGAATGGAGACACAGGATATAGGGAGGGATGAGGGACCCGCTGGATCTGAGGAGGGAGAATGGAGCACCAGGATATAAGGAGGGATGAGGGTAGGGATGAGGGACCAGCTAGATCTGAGAAGGGAGAATGGAGACACAGGATATAGGGAGGGATGAGGGACCCGCTGGATCTGAGGAGGGAGAATGGAGACACAGGATATAGGGAGGGATGAGGGACCCGCTGGATCTGAGAAGGGAGAATGGAGACACAGGATAAAGGGAGGGATGAGGGACCCGCTGGATCTGAGGAGGGAGAATGGAGACACAGGATATAGGGAGGGATGAGGGACCCGCTGGATCTGAGGAGGGAGAATGGAGACACAGGATATAAGGAGGGATGAGGGACCAGCTAGATCTGAGAAGGGAGAATGGAGACACAGGATATAGCGAGGGATAAGGGACCCGCTGGATCTGAGGAGGGAGAATGGAGACACAGGATATAGGGAGGGATGAGGGACCAGCTAGATCTGAGAAGGGAGAATGGAGACACAGGATATAAGGAGGGATGAGGGAAGGGATGAGGGACCAGCTAGATCTGAGAAGGGAGAATGGAGACACAGGATATAAGGAGGGATAAGGGACCCGCTGGATCTGAGGAGGGAGAATGGAGACACAAGATATAAGGAGGGATAAGGGACCCGCTGGATCTGAGGAGGGAGAATGGAGACACAGGATATAAGGAGGGATAAGGGACCCGCTGGATCTGAGGAGGGAGAATGGAGACACAGGATATAAGGAGGGATAAGGGACACGCTGGATCTGAGGAGGGAGAATGGAGACAGGATATAAGGAGGGATAAGGGACACGCTGAATCTGAGGATGGAGGCACTGGTATGTTACATGAGGAAAGGAAAATATTAGTCTCTTAAAAATGAACATAAATGGCTAATCCTTTTGGAAAACACAGACACTGTAGAATCACAAACTAAAAAACACCCCAAAAAACACAAAGCCAACTAACCCAACCTTCAAGCGTTCCCTGAAAACTCACCTCTTTAGGCAAGCGTATGAAATTCCAGAACCGCCCACATAACTTTCATAAACCTTCCTATCAAATTATATCCACTCTGCACAGTCCACACATATCCTCACGTGTCTTCTCATTCTTCACTTTCCCTTCCTCGAACCCGTTTCATCATTGCTGTATGACCATATCATACAGCCCTCCAAGAACCTTTCCAATCTGGCGAACAACTATGCAATAGATAGCACCTTTCCTTGTGTATACATGCCTATAGATTGTAAGCTTGCGAGCAGGGCCCTCCTACCTCTATGACTGTTTGTTATCACCCAGTTTGTTATTGTTGTTTGAAATTGTAAAGCGCAACGGAATTTGCTGCGCTATATAAGAAACTGTTAATAAATAAATAACCCATACATGTGCAGTGAAGCCGGTCTATGAGACAGAGTTACTGCAATATGTGGCTGATGTTTACAGGAGCAATCTGCATTATCTACAGAGCAGAACACAGAGATAAGTACAGCCTGAATGATTTCCTAAATTAAGTAAATTTCAGTCTCTAAACCGACAGCAATTTCCAAACACATTAAAGACAGATGCAAATAAGGGAATATCAATGACGAGCAGCTACTGTGAGAGCAGCATCTGTATTCAGCTATATACTCCTATCTCATACATACCCTGCAGCATGTACAATATGGGACACAAGATTACATTAAGATCTATTAGAACATTGTCATACGATTAAGTCAGCTTTCACACTGACACTAGGGGTGAGTGCATAGTGAATACATTTAATCTATGTAATGATTTACACAATCTCTGATAGGGCCTCATTCCGAGTCACACGTAATACGTACACAATTCTGTATGCCAACTACGAGCGGAATGTGAACAAAATGCTAATGCCACTATACAACGGTACACTTCCACGTGACGCACAGTCCCGGTCCCCTGTCCACGAGAGCAGCCGTCATCACTATCAGCGGAATTTGTCTGAATGACCATTTTTGTCTTTATTCCAGTGTTTGGGAGCAAATGGCCAATTGTCATTAGCTCCCAGACATTACCAGGTTTTCTTTCCAACTATAAGGATTGGACAGATGTTCTTATACTGTAGTGTGTATCCATCTTAGAGATGCACATGCAGCCTGCGACACATGCGTAGCTGGTGGGGCCGCATTCAAGGTTTCGCATAAAGACTTTACAATGTTGCCTAGGCCTATAGACTATGGGAGACCAACACAAATAAAAGAAGCACAGTTCTAGAGTCAGAGTACAACAAGGTGTGGAAACTCAACAGACTACAACCACGCAGTAGACAGGAGATGACGGAGGTTACAAGTCATAACAAACTACTACCGCGCAGAAGACATGAGATAACGGAGGATACAAGTCATAACAAACTACTACCGAACAGAAGACATGAGATGACGGAGGTTACAAGTCATAACAGACTACTACCGAACAGAAGACATGAGATGACGGAGGTTACAAGTCATAACAGACTACTACCGCGCAGAAGACATGAGGTGACGGAGGTTACAAGTCATAACAGACTACTACCGCACAGAAGACATGAGATGACGGAGGTTACAAGTCATAACAGTCTACTACCACGCAGAAGACATGAGGTGACGGAGGTTACAAGTCATAACAGACTACTACCGCGCAGAAGACATGAGATGACGGAGGTTACAAGTCATAACAGTCTACTACCATGCAGAAGACATGAGGTGACGGAGGTTACAAGTCATAACAAACTACTACCGCGCAGAAGACATGAGATGACGGAGGTTACAAGTCATACAAACTACTACCGCGCAGAAGACATGAGATGACGGAGGTTACAAGTCATAACAAACTACTACCGCACACAATACATGAGATGACGGAGGTTACAAGTCATAACAGACTACTACCACGCAGAAGACATGAGATGACGGAGGTTACAAGTCATACAAACTACTACCGCGCAGAAGACATGAGATGACGGAGGTTACAAGTCATAACAGTCTACTACCGCGCAGAAGACACATGAGATGACGGAGGTTACAAGTCATAACAGACTACTACCGCGCAGAAGACATGAGATGACGGCGGTTACAAGTCATAACAGACTACTACCGCGCAGAAGACATGAGATGACGGAGGTTACAAGTCATAACAGACTACTACCGCGCAGAAGACATGAGGTGACGGAGGTTACAAGTCATGACAGACTACTACCGCGCAGAAGACATGAGATGACGGAGGTTACAAGTCATAACAGTCTACTACCACGCAGAAGACATGAGGTGACGGAGGTTACAAGTCATAACAGACTACTACCGCGCAGAAGACATGAGATGACGGAGGTTACAAGTCATAACAGTCTACTACCACGCAGAAGACATGAGGTGACGGAGGTTACAAGTCATAACAGACTACTACCGCGCAGAAGACATGAGGTGATGGAAGTTACAAGTCATAACAGTCTACTACCGCGCAGAAGACATGAGATGACGGAGGTTACAAGTCATAACAGTCTACTACCGCGCAGAATACATGAGGTGACGGAGGTTACAAGTCATACAAACTACTACCGAGCAGAAGACATGAGGTGACGGAGGTTACAAGTCATAACAGACTACTGCCGCGCAGAAGACATGAGATGACGGAGGTTACAAGTCATACAAACTACTACCGCGCAGAAGACATGAGATAACGGAGGTTACAAGTCATACAAACTACTACCGCGCAGAAGACATGAAATGACGGAGGTTACAAGTCATACAAACTACTACCGCGCAGAAGACATGAGATAACGGAGGTTACAAGTCATAACAGACTACTACCGCGTAGAAGACATGAGATGACGGAATTACAAGTCATAACAGTCTACTACCGCGCAGAAGATATGAGGTGACGGAGGTTACAAGTCATAACAGACTACTACCGCGCAGAAGACATGAGATGACGGAGGTTACAAGTCATAACAGTCTACTACAGCGCAGAAGACATAAGATGACGGAGGTCACAAGTCATAACAGACTACTACCGCGCAGAAGACACATGAGATGACGGAGGTTACAAGTCATAACAGACTACTACCGCGCAGAAGACATGAGGTGACGGAGGTTACAAGTCATAACAGACTGCTACCGCGCAGAAGACATGAGATGACGGAGGTTACAAGTCATAACAAACTACTACCGCGCAGAAGACATGAGATGACGGAGGTTACAAGTCATAACAGTCTACTACCGCGCAGAAGACATGAGATGACGGAGGTTACAAGTCATAACAGACTACTACCGCGCAGAAGACATGAGATGACGGAGGTTACAAGTCATAACAGACTACTACCGCGCAGAAGACATGAGATGACGGAGGTTAAAAGTCATAACAGTCTACTACTGTGAGGAGGGGAATGGAGGCAGCAGGAAGCCACGGCCTGAGAGTTATATAGTGGGAGGAGCAGGGTCCCCAGCAGCACAGAGTATATCAAGAGATGAGGGATGTGTCAGTGAGGTCAGGGCTGCATGTGAAAGGGGCAGTGACATGATGTGAGGAGGGGAATGGAGGCAGCAGGAAGCCACGGCCTGAGAGTTATATAGTGGGAGGAGCAGGGTCCCCAGCAGCACAGTGTATATCAAGAGATGAGGGATGTGTCAGTGAGGTCAGGGCTGCATGTGAGAGGGGCAGTGACATGATGTGAGGAGGGGAATGGAGGCAGCAGGAAGCCACGGCCTGAGAGTTATATAGTGGGAGGAGCAGGGTCCCCAGCAGCACAGAGTATATCAGGAGATGAGTGATGTGCCAGTGAGGACAGGGCTATATGTGACAGAGGCAGTGACATGATGTGAGGAGGAGAATGGAGGCAGCAGGAAGCCACAGACTGAGAGTTATGTAGTGGGAGGAGCAGGGTCCCCAGCAGCACAGAGTATATCAGGAAATGTTTCATTTATTTAAAACTTCCATCAAAATTTACACTATATACAGAATAAAACCAATAAATAAATAATACATTATACAAAAGAACAAAATAAATAATGATTAACAGAACTCAAATTCACATTCCTTGAATAAATAATATACACTGTATATATAATTATTCAGAAATAATACTCCAAACCAACCACCACCCTCACCAACACTCCACCCAAATCTACACACTTATGTTTAAGAAAAACTGAGCAAAGCTAGTTAAATGTATGCAAACCTATTCCATAAAACATGAAAGTACTCAAAATCTATGGGATGTGAAATGAAGAAAAGAACCTAAAGCTAGATTTAGAGAGGACTTCTACCACCCACTCAAGAGGGTTTCAGGTGGCCCCACCAACGAGACCACCTGACAGCATTCATCCTCTCCTTATCCAGAACCATCATCCTTTCCACCTCGTGCAGAATTAAATCCACCACCACTTCACAGGGAAGGACTTTATTTCATATGGACACCTGACACCGTGCCATCCAAGTGTGATATCTAACTGCTAAACTGACTAAAAAAATGGTGGTCAAATTAAATCTACCATATCTTTTGAATGCTCCATAAGCCCACTCAGGGTAACTAAGCCCCGAAAGGCACGGGATACGTAAAGCTCTTGAAACTCTCTTGTAAATTTCTACGTTAAAGGGGCACCTGATCAAGAAATGGTCCATTGTCTCCACCTCCCCTAGACATTCCTCCCGTGGGCAACCACGATCACTGGCATTTCTCCACATCATGTTCCCCTTTACGTAAAGCTTCCCGTGGAAAGAAAGCCAATAAATATGTCTGAACTTCAGCGGTATTCTCTCCGAATTAATCAGAGCCAACCCTGCGAAAGCAACATCGCTCGGGCAATCCCTTAGTGACAGCGGAACATGAAAGTGGGTTCGCAAAATCCTCTCCCCCAACTCCTTCCTGGAAAGACTTTTGACTTCCCCCACTTCCAGTCCCCAACGCTTTATCACTTTCAAGCACTGGAAAACGTAGATCGGGAGATACCCATGCCGAATTTGGGGACTCTTCACTTGGCCTCCTTCTAACCAAAACCAGAGGAAGGGAGACAGCCAGATCTCAAAGCCACTTACCCATCGAGGGGGAGTATCTAACAGTTGGCTCCCAAAATTAAGTTTTACAAAGGTTGTTACAAAAAAGACCACAGGGTTGACCATACTCAAACCCCCGTCTTTCCCCGACTTATAAGTGATGCCCCTCTTGACTATATTTATTCTGTTCCCCCAAAGTAACATAAAGAACAGAGAGTTCAATTTGGTCCATAAAGATTGAGGCAAGAAGCACACATAGCTGACATACAGAAAGATCGGGATCAGGTAGGTTTTGCACAAGTCAACCTTTTCCCTGTAAGAGAATTTCCATCTCTTCCAGCTCTCTACTTTCCGGGCAGTATTTTCCAGAGCTCTCTCCCAATTTAGAGTGGCATAGTCACCATGGTCGAAACAGATGCCTAAAATCTTTATCTGTGAACTGGCTGGGGGGAGGCTGTCCGGAAGGCAAAATTCCTCGCCTTCCTCCCCCATCCAAAAACGTCACACTTCTCATGGTTTATTCTGGAGCATGAAGCTTCAGAGTATTCACAGATGAGATTTTCTACTTTACGTGCCTCTGCCACTGATGACAGAACCACTGTGACATCATCTGCGTAAGCCACTACCTTCAGAGGGAACTCCGGTCCCAGCTGCACTCCTCCCACTGCACCGTTCTCTACCCTTCTGATGAAGGGATCGATCGCGAATACATATAGAAGGGGGCTCAGGGGGCATCCCTGACGAACACCATAGCTCACCCCAAAGGTAGGACCCACCCAACCATTAACAAGTGGGAAGCTCTCGGCCTGACTGTATATTGTTCTCAGCCAATTCACCACCCTGACTGGAAAACCATACCTTTCAAGCAAGGCCCACAGGTACTCCTGATTTACTCGGTCAAAAGTCTTAGACTGATCTAATGCCAGCAAGTACTTTCCCCATTTTCTCAGCACGGCACTGCCCTATGGCCTCCCGGACGCCAAGGACTGCACTAAAGGTGCTGCGGCCCTTCACAGTACAGTGCTGAGATGGAGAAAGCAGTTGTTCAGAAAATTCCAACAACCTATTAAAAAGTAATTTTGCCAAAATCTTTCTATCTGTATTGAGAAGGGCGATGGGGCGCCAGTTCTCAATGCGAGATGGATCCTTACCTTTGGACAACAATATGAGAGCAGATAACCTCATAGAAGGAGGGAGAATTCCCTCGTCCAGGCACTCATTATATACTTCTACAAGGTGGGGAATCAAGAGGTCTGCAAAAGCTATATAAAACTCAGATGTTAACCCATCTGGGCCTGGAGACTTCTTTAAATTTAACCCATCAATCGCCTTCCTGATTTCCTCTGCTGTCACATTATTACCCAAAGTTTCAATAGAGGCATCTGGGTTACCAGGAGTCTCCCTTAGAAATGTTTCCATCCTTTCTCTGATAAGTGGCTGCTCAGACAAAAGATCGGAGTAATAGGATCCAATAACATTCAGGATGCCTTCCTTGTCCTCTTGAAGGACACCCTGTCTGTCATACAGACCCCTCACCTCCTTCACCTCGACTGATTTTCCACAGCTCTGGTAGGGATCAGGTTAGTGGTACTTTCCAAAATCCCTCTCCAGAACTAAGGAATCCAGTCGGTTATACTGATATTCCTTCATCTGAGCTTTCACCCGGGAGATTTCCCCACTATCTCCACACTCAGAGATTAAGAAATCTAATTTCCTTCTCAGGTTCTGATAGATATTCCGTCTTATCAAGTTCTTTTTTGCTACCAGCCTACGGAAGAGTCTCCGAATTCTCTTTTTAGTTTCTTCCCACCACTCAGATCTACGCCAACCCGCCTCCAAAAGTGTTTCCTGGGATTGAAAGAAGTCTCTAAAGGATTGTCTAACCCTTTCTTGCTTCAGGAGCTCAGAGCTCAAGCGCCATAGGCCCCGTCCTTTCTGAGTAGCTTTTGAAGCATTCAAAGTAATAGAGAGAAAAGCATGATCAGAGAACTCTACTAGCTTTACCTCTGGAGGCAAAGTTTTCGAAGTTCCCTTAACAAAAAACCTATCTATACTAGACCTACGACTACCACTAAAATAGGTGTAACCCGTGAGGTCTGGGAAATGGCGAACATGCACATCCACCAGACCGGCCTGTCTAACCATGCTAACTAAAAAATTGGAATCAGGACCCAGTGTTGTCCTTGAACCTCCCCTGTCTTTTGGCCTGATAATGGTGTTGAAATCACCTCCAAAGACAATCTGCTGGGCCGTAAAAAGGAACGGTTTTATCTCCCTGAAGAGATATTTCCTGTCCCATGAAGACTGTGACCCATAAATGTTAATGAGTCTCAGGTCATGTCCCCTCAGGTTGACATCTAAAATCATACACCTACCTGCCTGTAATTCTATAACCTTGTGCACGGTTACCATACCAGTAAAAAGTACTGCCACCCCACCGTACGGCTCGGCCGCAAGAGACCAGTAAGAAGGCCCACGCCTCCACTCACGCTTCACCTTGTGGAGGGTGTCCAACTTAGTAATTCTAGTCTCTTGCAAAAATAAAAAGTCAATCTCAATCGTATTGAAAAAATCAAAGGCCCGAAAACGAGCACGTTCGGAAATTACGGAAGCCACATTAACGGTGGCACATCGTATGGGTTGGGGATCCATGTTTCTTTTGGTTATAGAAGCAGAACCTTGCTCACTTTTCCTTTACATCTTTCCCTCACCCCATATTTGAAGACCTGGATCCTCGTGTCTCTTTCCCTTTGGGAGGGATTTCCCTCTCCCCAATGACACCCAACATGCCATCCCCCTTGCCTAACCCTTGGGACAGGCCATCCTTACTTTGTGAGGGTCCAGGATCTGGTGGTTTACGCTCAGACCTGTATGCCAAGCCTGGAACCCCCAGTGAATCACATGCAGGTGCCCCACTTGGTTTAATTATTGAACCAGAAGAGTCCATGTTAATCTCTTCTTCCTCCACCTCTTGAGTCTCCTCTATTACCATTTCATCAATAGGAGTATGCCCGTTTCCAACCTCTGAATCCCTGGCCACCTCTTTTTCCACCAACTCTGTGCCCATGGGGTCCCATTCTAGACCCTCCTGTACCTCCTCCCCTCCGCTTTCTCCACTACCAGTACTTGGTCTTTCTTTTTCCTTCTTTTACTTTTACCCTTTTCAAGAGTTACCCCTTCAGATGTTTTTTTAATCTGTTTTGCTTTTCTTTTGCTCACTCTGGGTACAAAAATTGGTTCCCAACCATTCCTTACTACCTCACCCTCCTCTTCCTCATCCGTGGAAAGCACATCAAATCTGTTAGTAAGGATTACCTGCTCATTATCACCTTTCCACTTTTTTTTATTGTTACCGTTTTTCACCATTTGAAAGGCATCTTCCTGGTCTACAGAACTCCTTGTCCTTACTTCCACAAAAACTGGTCCTTGTTCTTTTCCATGACCTTCTTTCTCATTCCTAGTTACTTCCTCCCTCTGCTCGCTCTCACTTTCCATATTCTGACTTGCCCAGGGGCACCTGCTGTAAGGATGGCCATCCTCGCCACACAAATTACATTTGACATTACTGCAATCCCTGGAAACATGTCCGATTTTCCCAAATAATGTACATTTGGTAACATTACAATCACTGCTCATGTGTCGAAAATCCCCGCATTTGAAGCAGGTGCGGGGTTGCCCTGAATAAAAACATTGAACACGGTCTCGGCCTATATACGCAGCAGAAGGCACATGTATAAAACCTCTGTCTGTACTTTTTAATTGGACCATGGCTGACCACGCTCCCCCCCAAACTCCCATTGTAAAACCAACCTTGATCAAATTGGACTGTACAGTACAGAATCTGGATAACCAGAACAATATATCCTGGGCAGGAATTGACTCGTTCCTGACCAAGATTGTCAGTTTAACTTTATCCTGTTTAGTAACCACGTTTGTTTTGTAGCTACTGTAGGGTGCCACGGATCTGCATGCCTGCCACTTCGTCCAAAACGTCTGCAGTCCCTGATAGGACAGGAAGCTTACATCAAAATCTGGCGTCTTAACTGGATTGTTGCAGGCATATAGATCCGAGGCATGGAACCCAAGGCTGAAAATCATTTCCAGGAACACTTCTTTAGTGGGAACTTCACCTGTTCCTGCCCATTTAAACTGTAAAAGATTTTTTCTTTTACTGACCTGACCAGGCCCGACCATTACAGGTGACACATTATTAATAACATTTGGCCTTGCAGCTATGTTAGCATAAGACTTTATACCAGGAACAGGCTGTTCATTCACATTTCCAATAGCATTTTTATTAACCACATTTATATTGCTTAACCCTTCGCGCCTCTTTTGTTCCTGGCTAGTCAATTCAGCAGCAGTCTTGACCCTGGCTGGGGCAGCCATCTGTCCATATACAGACTGAATAATGTCTTTACCACTGTCTGATAGAGTACTTTTGTCTAGTGCTGGCATACCCTGTGCTGTACTGCAAGATTGCACAGTGTCCCCACCAGCATTATCCCCCAGATCCTCCCCAGTCACTGGCACATTACTGACATTCACTGATTTACTTTGTACACCGGCCTTTTACTTTATTTTCTCTGCACTTTTGGCCAACATTAGTTCTGCTTTAATTACCTCCATGCGCAACTGGAAATCTGTGCGCTTTTCCTCATCCTCAAGCTCATCCATTGCAGCCATCACTACAGAAGGAGGCACCACTGCTGGGGGAGCGGAACCAAGCTGAGCTGCTGCTGATGTGGTAGGCACCTCTGACCCCGCATGGACCGGCACACCTGCATTCTCCTGCACACCACTGTCAGTCTCCAGATTAGTCAGTAGGCCGGGGTGTGCACTGCTTTCCGTCCTCACTGGAGCCTCTGTAATCATGCTCTGGACACCACACCCTTCTGCTTCCCGAGAGCTCATCTGCATGGATACTTGCAACACCTGAGCTGCTGCTTGGTCAGGTAACCCTTGCACTGCTGGTTGGTCAGGTAACCCTTGCACTGCTGCTTGTGCTGCCATTTCTTTGTCTTTTCTCTCTTGCCGCTTTTCATGCAGCTTGCTTTTTACCTTTTCCAGGTCTTTAGAAAGTGACTTGATGGCCTCTCTCAGCACAGGTCTTTCCCATTTAAAGCAAGAGTTTCTTCTCCTTTTCTTATCAGCGATTCTTGCACTTATTCTTTTTGATTCTTTCTGCAGCTCCTCCACACTGAGGCTGTCAAAAGTCTCTTCCTCATCGTCAGTACTTCCAGGAGACTCAGGCACATTCTCTTTGGCATCAAAGGGCTTCATCCCCTCCCCCACTACTTCACTGTCCATAGGGCAGACAGCGGCTGCTGCCACTCCAACCCTTGTTACGGCACATGGGGGAGCACCCTCGGACAGTTTGGGGGATTTGACGGCTCTAGTTTCTTCACTGGAGCCGCACCGACAGGGCAGGTAGCAGCCGCCACCGCTCGATCCTGTGTTTCCTCACACAGGAGAGCAGCACCCTCCGGTATGTTATGGGGAACTGACTGCGACTCCAGTTGCCTCGCTGTAGCCGCTCCATTAGCACTGCCATTGCTGCCTCTTCTTGATGTCCCTGACTGGCCAGCCGCACAATCTGTCAAGGCACCGGAAGTCTTTAGTCTGGCTGCTGGTTTAGGGCCGAGCCATGGCCTGCACTCTGGGAGCTCTCTCCCCCAGGAGGATCCATCCCCCTGGGGAAGCCAGCAGGGAAACTCCCTGCAGCACGATATCACAGCTACCACTGATGGAGCTCTCCTGCACACACCTGCTCATAGCACACAGAAGCACAAAGGGGCGGTGACATGATGTGAGGAGGGGAATGGAGGCAGCAAGAAGCCACAGACTGAGAGTTATATAGTGGGAGGAGCAGGGTCCCCAGCAGCACAGAGTATATCAGGAGATGAGTGATGTGTCAGTAAGGACAGGGCTGCATGTGACAGGGGCACTGACATGATGTGAGGAGGGGAATGGAGGCAGCAGGAAGACACAGACTGAGAGCTATATAGTGGGAGGAGCAGTGTCCACAGCAGCACAGAGTATATCAGGAGATGAGTGATGTGTCAGTGAGGACAGGGCTGCATGTGACAGGGGCAGTGACATGATGTGAGAAGGGGAATGGAGGCAGCAGGAAGCCACAGACTGAGAGTTATATAGTGGGAGGAGCAGGGTCCCCAGCAGCACAGAGTATATCAGGAGATGAGTGATGTGTCAGTGAGGACAGGGCTGCATGTGACAGGGGCAGTGACATGATGTGAGGAGGGGAATGGAGGCAGCAGGAAGTCACAGACTGATAATTATATAGTGGGAGGAGCAGGATCCCCAGCAGCACAGAGTATATCAGGAGACGAGTGATGTGTGAGTGAGGACAGGGCTGCATGTGACATGATGTGAGGAGGGGAATGGAGGCAACAGGAAGCCATAGACTGAGAGTTGTATAGTGGGAGGAGCAGGGTCCCCAGCAGCACAGAGTATATCAGGAGATGAGTGATGTGTCAGTGCGGACAGGGCTGCATGTGACAGGGGCAGTGACATGATGTGAGGAGGGGAATGGAGGCAGCAGGAAGTCACAGACTGAGAGTTATATAGTGGGAGGAGCAGGGTCCCCAGCAGCACAGAGTATATCAGGAGAGGAGTGATATGTCAGTGAGGACAGGGCTGCATGTGACAGGGGTAGTGACATGATGTGAGGAGGGGAATGGAGGCAGCAGGAAGTCACAGACTGATAATTATATAGTGGGAGGAGCAGGGTCCCCAGCAGCACAGAGTATATCAGGAGATTAGTGATGTGTCAGTGAGGACAGGGCTGCATGTGACAGGGGCAGTGACATGATGTGAGGAGGGGAATGGGAGAAGCAGGAAGCCACAGACTGAGAGTTATATACTGGAAACAGCAGGGCTCCCAGCAGCACAGAGTATATCAGGTGCTGAGGGATATGTTAGTAAAGGAAAGGGCAGTGACATGATGTGAGGAGGGAATGGAGGCAACACGTAAGCGACTGCACACCTGGTAGGAGGTGAATCTAGTAAAGGACAGGTACACGCTGAGGATGACGATTTATGCAGATCAGAAGCAGAGACAGACCCATCTGGAGATTCTTACTCCCAATTTTGCTTTATCCCCAAATATATCCCCTTGCAGATATCCAAAAACCTCAACATGCAGCCTAGATTTAGCATTTTCATTTTTCAACAAGTAAAAGGATCCAACAAACAAATACAACCAGTGATTCCTGGGACATATTATATTGATAGTCTATCAGTAATGTAACAAGACATATAAAGCAAGCAAATTGTTTTGTATGCAAGTGATACATTGCACGTGTTAAGAGTTCTATCTGTACTGTGTATAATTGCATTGCGTGGTGACAAAGTATTACAGCTCTGTATGACACATTTATGGAACAGTATTTGCAAAATAAATAAATAAAATCTAATATTTCCAGAACGTAATCATCATTTTCACAGTAAGAAAAAGCAATAATTAAAAACAACAATTCCGCACAAAAAGCTGGAGGCTACGCTGTGATGAAAGCCTGAGATGTAGACAAAAGATATTAAATAAAACAAACAGGGCTTCAATCCAACAGTTCAAATGAAAATAAAATAGAAAATCCCAGGCGCTGATCCTCACTCTCACTGCACAGGGAAAATCAGTCTTGTATTAGCAAAGAGCTACGTCTGATTTATGACCCAAGATGGCAATCTCCCGCTATTGCTCGGGAGTCCCTGATTTGCCCTAGAGCTTTGTGGAATGAAATTTCTATATATAGTTCCCGGAGGGTCCAGCGCGAAATGCAGGTGAGTCACCGATGACATCATTACAGTGTAAGTAATAGGAACCTCGTTTGTAACTAATTAAAACAGCAGCCTTGCAAGATTTAGGCAACACGTGCCTCTCTAGCTGTTTCGGGACTACAAGTCCCAGCACATCCTGGATGAATGTCTCTGGCTAGCGTTTTTTGCTAGTAAAAATGAAAAAAAAAAAAAAACTATTGCTGTGCGCTTCGGCTTAATAGGAAATCTGAAACCACGCGAATTTTGCGGATCTGAACCGAGTCCTGCTTCAGATCTTCCATAGGTCGGAATTGGGATTTTAAATTCAAATTGCAAAAATGACATGATTTTAGCAGTTTTTTTTTATCATTTTCAAGAAATCCAAAACCGAAGGGTCTGACTTTAAATCCAAGATCCGAACTTAAAACACTTGAAGGTGGTTTTGCAAAACCAAAACCAAAACATGACAATGAAATGAGGCCCAAAATCAAAACATGAGACTCCGCACACATCTATGGAAAGTTATGTTTAACTGTTATCAGAGCCAATAAACGTGACATGACGGGGAGAGGAGAGCTCTGAAGTCAGTATTAGTGATATTAAGCGTAACCCACGTAGGCGCACAGTCAGACTCCGCTGCAAGGCAATTTCACATTCTGGCAGCTGTGGTTACGTAAAAAGAACCTTCCCTGCCAGGCAGCGTAAACGTAATAGGTAAAAATAAGAATGATTAGACACGGCAATTATCATCTGACTCATCGCAGACATAATTGTCACACCTCCTACCCTGGCAAGAGCCATTGAGTACCGACAGATAGTATTATTATACTTTATTCATATAGCACCTACATATAACGCAGCACCGTACATTGGAGGGGGGGGGGGGGGGGGAAACATAGTATAAATAAAAGAATGACATTAAACAGAAGATATAGCTGGCCCTGATCAAATGAGCTTACAATCTCAGCGGTGGGAGAACACCTGATCTGTACTGTAAGAACTGGAATCAGTGGCGGAACTAGCGAGCGGTGGGCCCATGTGCGACAAAATGCTTTGGGGCCCCCCCCCCCCATCTAAGTCCACCGCCTCACCCCTGGAGAGGATCTGGTGAGGGGGATCTGCTCAGGGCCAGGGAAATGGATACCTAGCAACAGTGCCGTAATTAGTTATTTTAGTGCTGTGTGCAAAAAAAATAGGGGCGTGGCTTCATGGGGAAGGGGTGTGGCCACAAAATAATACCAATTCATATAACGGTGCACAGTAGTCTCCATTATTCAAATTACGCTGCACGGTACTACCACTACACCATGTAGAGACCCTTTTACACATTATGGCAGACAGCTTCCCCTTTTTTACACATTACGGCAGACAGCGTCCCCCTTTTTACACATTACGGCAGACAGCGTCCCCCTTTTTACACATTACGGCAGACAGTGTCCCCTTTTTACACATTACGGCAGACAGCGTGCCCTTTTTACACATTACGACAGACAGCTTCCCCTTTTTTACACATTACGGCAGACAGCGTCCCCTTTTAACACATTACGGCAGACAGCGTCCCATTTATTACACATTACGGCAGACAGCGTCCCATTTTTTGCACATTACGGCAGACAGCGTCCCATTTTTTGCACATTACGGCAGACAGCGTCCCATTGTTTACACATTACGGCAGACAGGGTCCCCTTTTTAGACACATCGGGGCAGACAGCGTTCCTTTTTTACACATTACAGCAGACAGGGTCCCCTTTTTAGACACATCGGGGCAGACAGCGTTCCTTTTTTACACATTACAGCAGACAGCGTCCCATTTTTACACATTACGGCAGAGAGCGCTCCATTTTTTGCACATTACGGCAGACAGCGTCCCATTTTTTGCACATTACGGCAGACAGCGTCCCATTTTTTGCACATTACGGCAGACAGCGTCCCATTTTTTGCACATTACGGCAGACAGCGTCCCCTTTTTACACATTACGGCAGACAGCGCTCCTTTTTTACACATTACAGCAGACAGCGTCCCATTTTTACACATTACGGCAGACAGCGTTCCATTTTTTGCACATTACGGCAGACAGCGTACCATTTTTTGCACATTACGGCAGACAGCGTACCATTTTTTGCACATTACGGCAGACAGCGTACCATTTTTTGCACATTACGGCAGACAGCGTACCACTTTTTGCACATTACGGCATACAGCGTACCATTTTTTGCACATTACGGCAGACAGCGTCCCATTTTTTGCACATTACGGCAGACAGCGTCCCATTTTTTGCACCATTTTTTGCACATTACGGCAGACAGCGTACCATTTTTTGCATATTACGGCAGACAGCGTCCCATTTTTTGCATATTACGGCAGTCAGCGTCCCATTTATTACACATTACGGCAGACAGCGTCCCATTTTTTTACACATTATGGCAAACAGGATAGATAGACAGATAGATAGATAGAATAGATATACTTACCGTTTCCGCTGGCTCAGGCTCCTCTTGCAGCTTCTGGCAGGGGAGAAGAAGGAAGAGGGGGGGTGGAGGAGGGAGCCGCAGCAGCGCTATGTCAATGGTAGAAGCACTGCTGCTGCTGGCCCTCTCCTTTACCATAGGCTGCCCTCCGCTGCAGTGAATGCTGGGATGCGTATCCCAGCATTCACAGCAGCGGAGGGCAGCCTATGGTAAAGGAGTGGGCCAGCAGCAGCAGCGCTTCTAACAATGACATAGCGCTGCTGCGGCTCCCTCCCCCCCCCCCCCCGTAGCCGGTGCGCATCCTCTCCTCGGCGGCGGCACACAGTGGCAGCCAGGCGGCATGTAATGAGTCAGTTTGACTCATTACATGCCGCTCTGGCTTTGGGCCCCTTGACAGAGGCGGGCCCCAGTGCAAGGCACTGCCTGCACTGGTGCTAGTTCCGCCTCTGACTGGAATAACAATTGTAGCTGCTGGGGGTGAAAGTCTGTGCGTGGCAGCAGCATTATAATCATCGGCCACTTTTAGAGCAGCCATTGTCGTCTGCCACTTCTGTGCGGATGCTGATACAATGGTAATGATGAGATACAGGCCTGGCTTAGCGGTACTCAGCAAGGGACGAGCCATCTGCAATGTTTTACTGGGCCTGATCCTTCCTTCCGGATCCTCAGCCTCTGCTGCATTACACACCGAATGCAGGAGATGTTGGGTGGTACTGTATGCCTTGACAGTGGCAATGCAAGGGCATTGAATGGGAAGGGGAGTTGGGATACAACCACTCCCCCATCATAATATTGCCAAGTGCCCCCTTCTCGCACTGTCTTCATTCCAATGTTAGAATCTTGGGGGCAGATGTATTAAGCCTGGAGAAGTGATAATGTAGAAGGTGATAACGCACCCGCCAATCAGCTCCTAACTGTCAAGTTACAGGCTGAGTTTGAAAAATGACAGTTGGGAGCTGATTGGCTGGTGCGTTAGCACCTTCCACTTTATCACTTCTCCGGGCTTAAAACATCTGCCCCTTGGTGAGGAGTTTGTCAGGAGCCCCTCCCTGAGACCAATGCCATGAAGGAGTGGTGGGTTTCTCCCAACGCTGATCACAAGGCACCCAATGCCTGGCACCAGATCTTCTGCCATGACAGATGGATGCTCCATGTAATTACTAGACATCTGACTCCAGCCGTCCAATCAGACGCAGGCTTTCATCCTGCACCTGCTTTGTCCCTGTTCCATTTGGATACCATGGATGGATGCCAGGGCAGCAGAGAAAGACCCGCATCATGTTGTCTTGCCAGCAGAGTTGGTGGGCAGCCAGATGTTTGGAGAAACTCGGGCAGGGTCCCCAGCCAAACTACACAGAGCATCATTAAGACAGAACCAAAACCTATTTTCTCATATGGTTTCCATGGTAAAATGATACTTAATATCCAAGCCACAAAAAAACAGTCTGCTAAATATTATGTTGCACATTGCAGAGTGTTCAGCACGTTACAATGATGTCATATAACGATCGCTCTCGGAATTGATCCAAGTGAATTGCTGATGTACTCCTATGATCTCTTTGTCTCTAATAGTTCCACAAACACGGTGACCCGGTAACAGTGGCGGCCCTGCTCCGAGAGGCTTACACATTACGGAAGCGGGGACAGAGGCTGGCGGCGAGGGAACAGGGGACGTGACAGACTGAGTGTGAATTATAGCTGGGATTGGGCTGGGAAAATGTTCAGAACATCAGGTGGGTGCAGCTAGATGTCAGGTCACATTATCCTCACATGGAAGGAATTTATAAACTAAGCGGCTGCTTTGCTAAATACTTATTGGAATGTTCTACTTTTGCTACAGTAAACACAAGCATTTCTACATTATAACGTGTGTGCGACACACAAGGGATTAATAGTGGCTGGAGGAGCAGGATTTGGTGGCACATTGGAATAAGGATTTAAGTTTGCGCTGTACAGAGAAAACAACGAAACAGATTAAATGATCCTTGCCCTAATTAGTTACACTTGGTTAAATGTACATTAAGTCCAGTTATACAGTAGATCTACTGATCAACAGCGCTAGAATAATGCACTTCTGACGTTTACGTAGTATAATGTCACAGTGTACTCTGAAATTAAAGTATTATTATTTATTTATTTATTTATTAGCAGTTTCTTATATAGCGCAGCATATTCCGTTGCGCTTTACAATTAGAACAATTATAGAACAAAACTGGGCAAAGACAGACACACAGAGGTAGGAAGGCCCTGCTCGCAAGCTTACAATCTATAGGGAAATAGGCATTGATACACAAGGATAGATGCTACCTGTCACATAATGGTTCCCCATGTTTGCTAGGTTCTTAATGGTTTGTATAGGATATGATCACCCAGCAATGTTGGAAGACAAAATGTGAGTTTATGTGGACTGTACAGAGGGGATGAAACTTGATAGGGAAGCTGTGAAGGTTATGTGTGTGGATCTGAAATTTGGTAGGCTTGCCTGAAGAGATGAGTTTTCAGAGAACGTTTAAAGGTTTGGAGACTAGAGGAGAGTCTTATTGTGCGTGGGAGTGCATTCCACAGAGTGGGTGAAGCCCGGGTAAAGTCCTGTAATTTTGAGTGGGAACAGGTAATACATGTGGATGAGAGACGCAGATCTTGTGCAGAGCGGAGAGGTCGGGTAGGGAGATATTTTGAGATGAGTGAAGAGATGTATGTTGGTGCAGTTTGGTTAATAGCCTTGTATGTAAGTAAAAGTATTTTATATTTGACACGGTAGAATACCGGTAACCAATGGAGGGACTGACAGAGCGGATCAGCAGACGAAGAACGTCTGGCGAGGAAGATTAGTATAGAAGAAATAAACAATTATGGGGGTTGTTCTGAGTTGATCGCAGCAGGATTTTTGTTAGCAGTTGGGCAAAACCATGTGCACTGCAGGGGAGGCAGATATAACATGTGCAGAGAGAGTTAGATTTGGGTGTGGTGAGTTCAATCTACAATCTAAATTGCAGTGTAAAAATAAAGTAGCCAGTATTTACCCTGCACAGAAACAAAATAACCCACCCAAATCTAACTCTCTCTGCACATGTTATATCTGCCCCCCCCCCACCCCCCTGCAGTGCACATGGTTTTGCCCAACTGCTAAAAAATTTCCTGCTGCGATCAACTTGGAATTACCCCCCATGTGCACTGCAGGGGGAGGGGCAGATATAACATCTGCAGAGAGAGTTAGATTTGGGTGGGTCATTTTTTTCTGTGCAGGGTAAATACTGGCTGCTTTATTTTTACACTGCAATTTAGATTTCAGTTTGAACACACCCCACCCAAATCTAACTCTCTCTGCACATGTTACATCTGCCCCCCCCCCCCCCCCCCCCCCTGCAGTGCACATGGTTTTGCCCAACTGCTAAAAAATTTCCTGCTGCGATCAACTTGGAATTACCCCCCATGTGCACTGCAGGGGGGGCAGATATAACATCTGCAGAGAGAGTTAGATTTGGGTGGGTTATTTTTTTTCTGTGCAGGGTAAATACTGGCTGCTTTATTTTTACACTGCAATTTAGATTTCAGTTTGAACACACCCCACCCAAATCTAACTCTCTCTGCACATGTTATATCTGCCCCCCCCCCCCTGCAGTGCACATGGGCCCTCATTCCGAGTCGTTCGCTCGTTCTTTTTTTTCGCATCGCAGTGAAAATCAGCTTAGAGCACATGCGCAATGTTCGCACTGCGACTGCGCTAAGTAATTCTGCTATGAAGAAAGGATTTTTACTCACGGCTTTTTGTTCGCACCGGCGAACGTAGTGTGATTGACAGGAAATCGGTGTTACTGGGCGGAAACACGGCGTTTTATGGGCGTGTGGCTGAAAACGCTACCGTTTCCGGAAAAAACGCAGGAGTGGCCGGAGAAACGGGGGAGTGTCTGGGCGAACGCTGGGAGTGTTTGTGACGTCAAACCAGGAACGACAAGCACTGAACTGATCGCACAGGCAGAGTAAGTCTGGAGCTACTCTAAAACTGCTAAGTTTTTTTTGTTCGCAATATTGCGTAAACTTCGTTCGCACTTTTAAGATGCTAAGATACACTCCCAGTAGGCGTAGACTAAGCGTGTGTAACTCTGCTAAATTCGCCTTGCGACCGATCAACTCGGAATGAGGGCCATGGTTTTGCCCAATTGCTAACAAACTTGCTGCTGCGATCAACTCAGAATTACCCCCTATATTGGTTCAGGTGCAAGCTGCCAACTCAGGATCAAGCAAAAGAGCCCCCAGACCATCACCCTTCCTCCTCCACAGGGGTTTATTTACTAAGCAGCATCCTGTCAAAGCCGCCGTGTCCCGGTGAGTTTAAGCCCACAATTTAAAAGGCCAATGCTTTTAATAGCAGTGCCCTTTTAAATTTTGGGCTTAAACACGCCGAGAAGCAGTGTCATTTACAAGCCACCGCTTAATAAATAAAGGCCAACTTTGAGGAACCTCCTTACGCCTGAAAGATGGTGCACAAAAACTGTGTGGCAAAAAAAGATTTCAAACTTCAATTCATCGGGCGATAAGGCCGCCTGTCAGCATTCAGTAGCCGCCGGCGGCGCCTCGTGGCCTAAGCAGTCTCTCAGCCATCACTGCAGGCGTGTGGTTCATAGGGTCGACAGTGTCTAGGGCGACCATGTTTGGGTCGACCACTATTGGTCAACAGTGTCTCTAGGTCGATATGGTCTAGGTCAAAAGGTCGAAATGAGTTTTTAATGTGTTTTTGGTGTCGTTTTCTTCGTACAGTGACCGGGAACCCAAATTAGAGCACCGTTTCGGGCAAGGTGCCTCGTTAAGTATGAAAAAGTTCAAAAAAAGAAAAAAAATGTGAAAAACTCATGTTGACCTTTTGACCTGTCGACCTAGAGACCCTGCCGATCTTGAAACCCTGTCGACCAATAGTGGTCGACCTAAACATTGTCGACCTAGTTACTGTCGACCTAGAGACCGGATCCCCACTGCAGTGCAGCTGTAAGCTTGGGTTGACTCTGATGTGTCGGCGGTCGGGATGCAGGCAGTTACAATACTGACCGTGGCATCCTGATGGTGAGAATCCCTTTCTCCAATGCCCCCCTAATCCTAACTTTCCGCTCCCGCCTAAACCTACCCCCCACCCCCGCCCCACAGCCTAACCCTAACCCTCCCCAGGGGTGACTAAACCAAACCCCACTTCCTGCTACCTAAACCTAACACTCCCTTCCACCCTCCGAGGCTTACCTATCCGGCGGGCCTGGCAAACACTCGTTCGGGATTCCAGTGTCGGGATTGTGATCCTAGTAAGGATGCTGGCATCAGCAATCTGATAAGTGTCGGGATTCTCACATCGGCATTTTGACTGCCAGGATGTCGACCGCCGTCCCATAAGTTCTTATCCCGTTATCTGTTCCCTGAATTAGGGTCTTTATTATAACTCTTACATTTAATTATTGTTCAGTTTTTGCTATCCTAGACTTTGTTTCATAACCTCTAGCAGTTACCGCCGACCTTTGTACCATTTCTGGTCATTCACTGGTCTTCAGCTGCATACATTTCATTAAAAACTGTAGAAAGGGGGCGATCTCACACCATTACCCGGAGGTGAGTGTGCACACATTATGATGCAGACATAGGGCCTAGTAATGAGATGGAGGTTTACTTATCATTCTTCTTTTCCCTGTTGAGCAGATATTTTCCTGCTCTTTCAAATACAGCACCGAATACACGTATCCGCCGCAGGCTGTGATTGGTCACAGGAGACTAGATGTACGTCCTGTTTGCAGGTAATCTGATGGAGCTGCCATATTCCGGTTAATGATCTGAACTCAGCGGACAGGAAAAGGATGTTTCACACGTCTAGAAAGGCTCTGCCGGAACCCGCTGACCTGGGGAGACTTCCTAACACGCCCAGTCTCAGACGGAGATCACTTTTATAGGGTGTGGATTAACAAACTGTCAATGTTTAGGTCGACAGTCATTAGGTCAACAGACACGTAAATGGTCGACACATTTTTTTGTTATTTTGGCCCAAATCTTTGATATTTCCTGTTATTTGATCGCCATCAGTAAAGACTTCTACTCTCGCTGGGTCACCTCGCTCGACAAACTTTGGCCAACAGATGTTCAGGTTGATAGTAAATTAAGCGGATGTTGAAAAAACATGCGTCGTCCATTTTTTTATGTCGACTTTTGAACATGTCAACCTTTAAACTGTTGACCTTCCGCAGCTGTCGACTTAAAGCATGTTGACCATATGTATTGACCTAACGACTGTCGACCAATACATTGTTGAACTATCACTCAGTTACGGCATTTATAAACATGCTGCATAACAGGGAAGAATGAATTACACTGTACGTGTAACGTAAAAAAGTGACTACTGTCATTTATCTTATAAAATAAAAGGCTAACGCTGCTCCTCACATCTATGGGGGGAATTCAAGTGTTTTGTGCGCTGGCTGACACTAGATGGCCCACTGACGGAGCAATTCAAGTGTTGTTCGGTTCAGGCGTGCACAGCCGCCAGCTGACATTACTGGTATGCTGTTCCGTCGTGTTGACGGGCTGGTAACTAGTCCTTTATATCATAGGTTCTCAAACTCGGTCCTCAGGACCCCACACAGTGCATGTTTTGCAGGTCTCCTCACAGAATCACAAGTGAAATAATAATAATTTACTCACCGGTAATTCTATTTCTCGTAGTCCGTAGTGGATGCTGGGGACTCCGTAAGGACCATGGGAATAGACGGGCTCCGCAGGAGACTGGGCACTCTAAAGAAAGATTCAGGACAATCTGGTGTGCACTGGCTCCTCCCCCTATGACCCTCCTCCAAGCCTCAGTTAGGAACTGTGCCCGGAAGAGCTGACACAATAAGGAAGGATTTTTGAATCCCGGGTAAGACTCATACCAGCCACATCAATCACACCATATAACTCGTGATAGGAACCCCGGTTAACAGTATGATAACAATGGAGCCTCTGAACAGATGGCTCGCAATAACAACCCGATTATAGTAACAATAACTATTTACAAGTATTGCAGACAATCCGCACTTGGGATGGGCGCCCAGCATCCACTACGGACTACGAGAAATAGAATTACCGGTGAGTAAATTCTTATTTTCTCTGACGTCCTAGTGGATGCTGGGGACTCCGTAAGGACCATGGGGATTATACCAAAGCTCCCAAACGGGCGGGAGAGTGCGGATGACTCTGCAGCACCGAATGAGAGAACTCCAGGTCCTCCTCAGCCAGGGTATCAAATTTGTAGAATTTTGCAAACGTGTTTGCCCCTGACCAAGTAGCAGCTCGGCAAAGTTGTAAAGCCGAGACCCCTCGGGCAGCCGCCCAAGATGAGCCCACCTTCCTTGTGGAATGGGCTTTCACTGATTTAGGCTGCGGTAATCCCACCGCAGAATGCGCCAGCTGAATAGTGCTACAAATCCAGCGCGCGATAGACTGCTTAGAAGCAGAAGCCCCCAGCTTGTTGGGTGCATACAGGATAAATAGCGAGTCAGTCTTCCTGACTCCAGCCGTCCTGGAAACATACATTTTCAGGGCCCTGACTACGTCCAGTAACTTGGAATCCTCCAAGTCCCTAGTAGCCGCAGGCACCACAATAGGTTGGTTCAAGTGAAAAGCTGAGACCACCTTCGGGAGAAACTGAGGACGAGTCCTCAACTCTGCCCTATCCATATGGAAAATCAGATAAGGACTTTTACAAGACAAAGCCGCCAATTCTGATACTCGCCTGGCCGAAGCCAGTGCCAACAACATGACCACTTTCCACGTGAGATATTTCAAATCCACAGTCTTAAGTGGCTCGAACCAATGTGATTTCAGGAATTCCAAAACCACATTGAGATCCCAAGGTGCCACTGGGGCCACAAAAGGAGGCTGAATATGCAGAACTCCTTTGACAAACGTCTGAACTTCAGGCAGTGAAGCCAGTTCTTTTTGGAAGAAAATCGACAGAGCCGAAATCTGGACCTTAATGGACCCCAATTTGAGGCCCAACGTCACCCCTGCTTGCAGGAAATGCAGGAATCGACCCAACTGAAATTCCTCCGTCGGGGCCTTCTTGGCCTCACACCACGCAACATATTTTCGCCAAATGCGGTGATAATGTTTTGCGGTGACATCCTTCCTGGCTTTGATCAGGGTAGGGATGACTTCCTCCAGAATGCCCTTTTCCTTTAGGATCCGGTGTTCAACCGCCATGCCGTCAAACGTAGCCGCGGTAAGTCTTGGAACAGACAGGGTCCCTGCTGCAGCAGGTCTTGTCTGAGCGGCAGAGGCCAGGGGTCCTCTGCAAGCATGTCTTGAAGTTCCGGGTACCAAGCTCTTCTTGGCCAATCCGGAACCACGAGTATAGTTTTCACTCCTCGCTTTCTTATTATTCTCAGTACCTTGGGAATGAGAGGCAGAGGAGGAAACACATAAACCGACTGGTACACCCACGGTGTCACTAGAGCGTCCACAGCGATCGCCTGAAGGTCCCTTGACCTGGCGCAATATCTTTTCAACTTTTTGTTGAGGCGGGACGCCATCATGTCCACCTGTGGTCTTTCCCAACGGTCTACCAGCATTTGGAAGACTTCTGGATGAAGTCCCCATTCTCCCGGGTGGAGGTCGTGCCTGCTGAGGAAGTCTGCTTCCCAGTTGTCCACTCCCGGAATGAACACTGCTGTCAGTGCCAACACATGATTCTCTGCCCATCGGAGAATCCTTGTGGCTTCTGCCATCGCCATCCTGCTTCTTGTGCCGCCCTGTCTGTTTACATGGGCGACCGCCGTGATGTTGTCTGATTGGATCAGTACCGGCTGGTTCTGAAGCAGGGGCCTTGCTTGGCTTAGGGCATTGTAAATGGCCCTTAGCTCCAGAATATTTATGTGAAGCGAAATCTCCCGATTTGACCACAGTCCTTGGAAATTTCTTCCCTGTGTGACTGCACCCCAGCCCCGAAGGCTGGCATCCGTGGTCACCAGGACCCAGTCCTGTATTCCGAATCTGCGGCCCTCTAGTAGATGAGCCCTCTGCAGCCACCACAGCAGCGACACCCTGGTCCTTGCCGACAGGGTTATCCGCTGTTGCATCTGGAGATGGGACCCGGACCATTTGTCCAACAGGTCCCACTGGAACGTCCTTGCGTGGAACCTTCCGAATGGGATTGCTTCGTACGAAGCTACCATTTTTCCCAGGACTCGTGTGCATTGATGTACCGACACCTGTCCTGGTTTTAGGATGTCTCTGACTAGAGATGACAACTCCTCGGCTTTTTCCACTGGAAGAAACACTCTTTTCTGGTCTGTGTCCAGAATCATTCCCAGGAACAGAAGACGTGTCGTCGGGACCAGCTGTGACTTTGGAATATTGAGAATCCAGCCGTGCTGTTGTAGCACTTCCCGAGAAAGTGCTACCCCCACTACCAACTGTTCTCTGGACCTCGCCTTTATCAGGAGATCGTCCAAGTATGGGATAATTAAAACTCCCTTCTTGCGAAGGAGTATCATCATTTCGGCCATTACCTTGGTAAAGACCCTCGGTGCCGTGGATAACCCAAACGGCAGCGTCTGGAACTGATAGTGACAGTCCTGTACCACAAATCAGAGGTACTCCTGGTGCGGAGGGTAAATAGGGACATGCAGGTACGCATCCTTGATGTCCAGGGAGACCATGTAATCCCCCTCGTCCAGGCTCGCAATAACCGCCCTGAGCGATTCCATCTTGAACTTGAACCTTTTGATATAAGTGTTCAAGGCTTTTAAATTTAAGATGGGTCTCACCGAACCGTCCGGTTTCGGTACCACAAACATTGTGGAATAGTAACCCTTTCCCTGTTGAAGGAGGGGTACCTTGACAATCACTTGCTGTGAATATAGTTTTTGAATAGCCACCAACACTGCCTCCCTGGCAGAGGGAGTTGCCGGTAAGGCAGATTTTAGGAAACGGCAGGGGGGAGACGTCTCGAATTCCAGCCTGTACCCCTGAGACACTACTTGAAGGACCCAGGGATCCACCTGTGAGAGAGCCCACTGTGTGCTGAAAGTCCTGAGACGGGCCCCCACCGTACCCGGGTCCGCCTGAGCAGCCCCAGCGTCATGCTGTGGACTTACCGGACGCAGGGGAGGACTTCTGCTCTTGGGAACTAGCTGTGTGCTGCAGCTTTTTCCCCCTACCTCTGCCCCTCGGCAGAAAGGATGAGCCTCTAGCCCTCTTATTTTTCTGGGGCCGAAAGGACTGTACCTGATAATACAGTGCTTTCTTTTGCTGTGGGGTAGCCTGTGGCAAAAAGGTCGATTTCCCAGCAGTAGCTGTGGAAACGAGGTCTGACAGACCATCCCCAAAAAGTTCCATCCCTTTATAGGGCAAAACTTCCATGTGCCGCTTCGAGTCGGCATCGCCTGACCATTGCCGAGTCCATAACCCCCTTCTGGCGGCAATGGACATAGCGCTTATTTTTTATGCCAGCCGGCAAATATCCCTCTGTGCATCACGCATGTATAAGACGGCGTCTTTTATATGCTCTATCGTCAGCAAAATATTGTCCCTATCCATGGTATCAATGTTATCCGACAGGGAATCTGACCACGCAGCTGCAGCACTGCACATCCAAGCCGATGCAATAGCGGGTCTCAATATAATGCCGGTGTGTGTGTATATAGCTTTAAGGGTATGTTCCTGCTTTCTATCAGCAGGTTCCTTTAGGGCGGCCGTATCCGGAGACGGTAGTGCCACCTTTTTTGATAAGCGTGTCAGCGCTTTATCTACCCTAGGGGGTGTTTCCCAACGTGACCTATCCTCTGGCGGGAAAGGGTACGCTGCCAATAACCGTTTAGAAACTATTAATTTCTTATCTGGGGAAGACCACGCTTCCTCACACACCTCATTTAATTCCTCAGATGCAGGAAAAACTACTGGTAGTTTTTTCTCACCAAACATAATACCCTTTTTTGTGGTACCTGGGGTATTATCATAAATGTGTAATACATTTTTCATTGCCTCAATCATGTAACGGGTGGACCTATTGGAGGGTACACTAGTCTCATCGTCGTCGACACTGGAGTCGGTATCCGTGTCGACATCTGTATCTGTCATCTGAGGTAGCGGGCGTTTTACAGCCCCTGATGACATTTGAGACGCTTGGACAGGCACAAGCTGAGAAGCCGGCTGTCCTATGTCGTCAAACCTTTTATATAAGGAGCTGACACTGTCACGTAATTCCTTCCATAAGTCCATCCACACAGGTGTCGACCCCGCAGGGGGTGACATCACATTCACAGGCATTTGCTCCGCCTCCACATCATTAGCCTCATCATACATGTCGACACAGCAGTACCGACACACAGCACACACACAGGGAATGCTCTGACAGAGGACAGGACCCCACAAAGCCCTTTGGGGAGACAGAGGGAGAGTATGCCAGCACACACCAGAGCGCTATATATCACAGGGATATCACCTTATAAAAGTGTTTTCCCTTATAGCTGCATATATATTGTATACTGCGCCTAAATTGTGCCCCCCCTCTCTTTTTTACCCTTTCTGTAGTGCAGGACTGCAGGGGAGAGCCAGGGAGCGATCCTTCCAGCGAAGCTGTGAGGGAAAATGGCGCCAGTGTGCTGAGGGAGAAGGCTCCGCCCCTTTTTCGGCGGGCTTTCTCCCGCTATTTTAAAACGTCTGGCAGGGGTTAATTTACACCTATATAGCCCCTGGGGCTATATATGGTGTTAGTTTGCCAGCCAAGGTGTATATTATTGCTGCTCAGGGCGCCCCCCCCCAGCGCCCTGCACCCATCAGTGACCGAAGTGTGTGGTGTGCATGAGGAGCAATGGCGCACAGCTGCAGTGCTGTGCGCTACCTTGGAGGAAGACAGAAGTCTTCAGCCGCCGATTTTCCGGACCTTCTTGCTTCTGGCTCTGTAAGGGGGATGGCGGCGCGGATCCGGGAACGGACGACGAGGTCGGGTCCTGTGTTCGATCCCTCTGGAGCTAATGGTGTCCAGTAGCCTAAGAAGCCCAAGCTACCACCAGTTAGGTAGGTTCGCTTCTTCTCCCCTTAGTCCCTCGGTGCAGTGAGTCTGTTGCCAGCAGATCTCACTGTAAAATAAAAAACCTAAACTATACTTTCTTTCTAGGAGCTCAGGAGAGCCCCTAGTGTGCATCCAGCTCGGCCTGGCACAGAAATCTAACTGAGGCTTGGAGGAGGGTCATAGGGGGAGGAGCCAGTGCACACCAGATAGTCCTGAATCTTTCTTTAGAGTGCCCAGTCTCCTGCGGAGCCCGTCTATTCCCCATGGTCCTTACGGAGTCCCCAGCATCCACTAGGACGTCAGAGA
This sequence comes from Pseudophryne corroboree, assembly GCF_028390025.1. Lineage (NCBI taxonomy): Eukaryota > Metazoa > Chordata > Amphibia > Anura > Myobatrachidae > Pseudophryne > Pseudophryne corroboree. The sequence continues at coordinate 1,023,302,547 of NC_086445.1, forward strand.
AAATTAGCTCCACCTGCGGACCTTTTAAAATGTGTCAGTGAGTAATTAATACACCTGTGCACCTGCTAGGTTACCTGCAAAACATGCACTGTGTGGGGTCTTGAGGACCGAGTTTGAGAACCACTGCTTTATATAATACTACAACAGGATTAATGCCGTTTGCAGTCAAGTGCATAAATATAAGTATTTAGTTCAGTGGTCCTTTAATAACCTAGACGAATCATGCTTGGTTACTGTACGTACTAGAATAATCTCACCAAGACAGCCAGTTAGACAGAATGACATTCCAGATCAGCTCCCGCGGCACAGTTACCCTTTACATTGCGTGCGATGAATCACCGCAGAGCCAACGGAACTGCCTGACAATCAGCACACTGCCATCATATGTGACAAATGATCTGCAGCATGAAGAGAACATACCTACATGCACAGGGAACTCACGTTAACGAGAATTCATCACCGCAATTATGCACATCACATATTTACAGCTAAACATAACTTCGTTTCCCATGTTGTTTCTACAACAACTAATCAACGAGCAGCTGTGGCTGTCAGATTATCTGGTCTGCCTGATGACACCTCATTGGGTTGGGCCGGATGACTGTTAGCGGCGTTTGGACAGAAATATGGCAACAGACATAAGTCAACTACTAAATCATTTTTCAGCTCACCCGGTCCTGTGAGACTCAGACGTCTTTTTCGATAAAAATGCGTCTAAGACGCAACGCGTTGCAGCAAGTACGCACTAGAAGACTGTACTGATTAATGTGACATGTGACCCTTGTATATCTGTATGCGACTGAGTCTCTGAATCTGTAACTGGAGTGCTACAATGCGGCAGCAGCAGCTTTTTTACATACAAAGTTCTTTGGGGCTTCACGCACATACTCAGAAAAAACAAGGGCCCTCATTCCGAGTTGTTCGCTCGGTATTTTTCATCGCATCGCAGTGAAAATCCGCTTAGTACGCATGCGCAATGTTCGCACTGCGACTGCGCCAAGTAACTTTACTATGAAGAAAGTATTTTTACTCACGGCTTTTTCTTCGCTCCGGCGATCGTAATGTGATTGACAGGAAATGGGTGTTACTGGGCGGAAACACGGCGTTTCAGGGGCGTGTGGCTGAAAACGCTACCGTTTCCGGAAAAAACGCAGGAGTGGCCGGGGAAACGGTGGGAGTGCCTGGGCGAACGCTGGGTGTGTTTGTGACGTCAACCAGGAACGACAAGCACTGAAATGATCGCACAGGCAGAGTAAGTCTGGAGCTACTCTGAAACTGCTAAGTAGTTAGTAATCGCAATATTGCGAATACATCGGTCGCAATTTTAAGAAGCTAAGATTCACTCCCAGTAGGCGGCGGCTTAGCGTGTGTAACTCTGCTAAATTCGCCTTGCGACCGATCAACTCGGAATGAGGGCCAATATACAAGTGTCGCATATCAAATGAATCAGGACAGCACAGTCAGATGAATCAATCAGCACAGTCTGCCGGTGCGTCCTTGCTGCATCTCAGACGCATTTTTGGAAAGAAAGACGTCTGACTCTAGCGCAACCTGTCAGCTCACTTACCACAGGCATCTCCTGCTGGTATCCGGATGATAGACAGTGTCTAGTTAGACAGTCAATAGATAGACACCATGGGGTAAATTTACTAAGATGGGAGTTCTATTTAAGATGAGATGTTGCCCATAGCACCCAATCAGATTCCAGGTATTTTCTTCTAGAAGCTGCTAGATAAATGAGAAGTAGAAGCTGATTGGTTGCTATGGGCAACATCCCATCTTAAATAGAACTCCCATCTTAGTAAATTTACCCCATGGTGTCTATCTATTGACTGTCTAACTAGACACTGTCTATCTATCATCCCACACCCCTCCCGCTACGTGGCGTATTGAGGCTGCACAACGGTACATCTGGCTTTGAATAAGGCCCGTATCTGCCATTTTCTTTTTTTCGGACAGTACCATTACTGAAATGAATGCTCACGTACAGAACCTCAGGACAGCTATCAGCAGGAATAATTCTACATTAATTTTGTCAAATTCCAATCAGATCTGGTTCCAGATTTTAGAACGAGTTCTACACGTGGGTATAAAAGAGCAAAACCAAAACATGAGGTGCAGGCCACTGAATAAATCATTAACGTTGGTTCCTGGGGGTTTAATAAGAATTTTGATTTACGTCTATTCCCATAATTAAATCAATAGACATTTTGTTCAAGAATAATCACTCTATCTATCTATCTATCTATCTATCTATCTATCTATCTATCTATCTATCTATCTATCTAATATCTACTATCTATCTATATCATATCTACTATCTATCTAATATCTACTATCTATCTATATCATATCTACTATCTATCTCATATCTACTATCTATCTATCTATCTCATATCTACTATCTACCTCCCGGCTGCCCAGAAAAGAGGGCAAGTATCCCGGACCAGGCCACTACCCCTCCCCTAAGCCGGGCACACTAAATCATATCATCGTAGCAACCACCCCCTCTGTGCAATGCCGGTAATCTGTCTAATATCTATCTACCTATCTGTCTGTCTATCTATCTCATATCTATCTATCTATCTATCTATCTATCTCATATCTACTATCTATCTATCTATCTATCTCATATCTACTATCTATCTATCTATCTATCTATCTATCTATCTATCTATCTATCTATCTATCTATCTATCTATCTATCTATCTCATATCTACTATCTATCTATCTATCTATCTCATATCTACTATCTATCTATCTATCTATCTATCTATCTATCTATCTATCTATCTATCTATCTATCTATCTATCTATCTATCTATCTCATATCTACTATCTATCTCATATCTACTATCTATCTATCTATCTATCTATCTATCTATCTATCTATCTATCTATCTATCTATCTATCTCATATCTACTATCTATCTATCTATCTATCTATCTATCTATCTATCTATCTATCTATCTATCTATCTATCTATCTATCTGTCTGTCTGTCTGTCTGTCTGTCTGTCTGTCTGTCTGTCTGTCTATCTATCTATCTATCTCATATCTACTATCTATCTAATATCTCTCTCTCTCATATTTATCTATCTATCTATCTATCTATCTATCTATCTATCTATCTATCTATCTATCTATCTATCTATCTATCTATCTATCTATCTATCTATCTATCTATCTATCATAGTGAATGCCGACCGCCCGGAAGGGGAAACACTAGGTGATGTCGCTCATAGAGCACGTTGCCTAGTGTGTACCTACCTTTACAGTTATAGACACATACAGGTGACAGGATTTGTTTGTTGTCTTTTCAGAATCTCCTTTTGCGTGATAAGCCAAATCAGTTTCAGACGAGAGATGTGAAAGACAAAAGAGGATGCTAAATCAAATTGTGGTTTACGAATGCAAAAATAAGAATTTACTTACCGATAATTCTATTTCTCGGAGTCCGTAGTGGATGCTGGGGTTCCTGAAAGGACCATGGGAATAGCGGCTCCGCAGGAGACAGGGCACAAAAGTAAAGCTTTTACAGGTCAGGTGGTGTGTACTGGCTCCTCCCCCTATGACCCTCCTCCAGACTCCAGTTAGGTACTGTGCCCGGACGAGCGTACACAATAAGGGAGGATTTTGAATCCCGGGTAAGACTCATACCAGCCACAGCAATCACACCGTACAACTTGTGATCTAAACCCAGTTAACAGTATGATAACAGAGGAGCCTCTGAAAGATGGCTTCCTAAACAATAACCCGAATTAGTTAACAATAACTATGTACAAGTATTGCAGATAATCCGCACTTGGGATGGGCGCCCAGCATCCACTACGGACTCCGAGAAATAGAATTATCGGTAAGTAAATTCTTATTTTCTCTATCGTCCTAAGTGGATGCTGGGGTTCCTGAAAGGACCATGGGGATTATACCAAAGCTCCCAAACGGGCGGGAGAGTGCGGATGACTCTGCAGCACCGAATGAGAGAACTCCAGGTCCTCCTTTGCCAGGGTATCAAATTTGTAAAAATTTACAAACGTGTTCTCCCCTGACCACGTAGCTGCTCGGCAGAGTAGTAATGCCGAGACCCCTCGGGCAGCCGCCCAAGATGAGCCCACCTTCCTTGCGGAATGGGCCTTAACAGATTTAGGCTGTGGCAGGCCTGCCACAGAATGTACAAGTTGAATTTTGTTACAAATCCAACGAGCAATCGACTGCTTAGAAGCAGGTGCACCCAACTTGTTGGGTGCATACAGTATAAACAGCGAGTCAGATTTTCTGACTCCAGCCGTCCTTTAAATGTATATTTTTAAGGCTCTGACAACGTCCAACAACTTGGAGTCCTTCAAGTCGTCTGTAGCCGCAGGCACTACAATAGGCTGGTTCAGGTGAAACGCTGATACCACCTTAGGGAGAAAATGCGGACGCGTCCGCAGCTCTGCCCTATGTCGAATGGAAAATTAAATAAGGGCTTTTATAAAACAAAGCCGCCAGTTCAGATACTCTCCCGGCCGAAGCCAGGGCCAGTAACATAGTCACTTTCCATGTGAGATATTTCAAATCCACCTTCTTTAGTGGTTCAAACCAATTTGATTTGAGGAAATCTAAAACTACATTTAGATCCCACGGTGCCACCTTAGGCACCACAGGAGGCTGTATATGCAGTACTCCTGTGATAAAAATCTGGACCTCAGGGACTGAGGCCAATTCTTTTTGGAAGAATATTGATAGGGCCGAAATTTGAACCTTAATAGATCCCAATTTGAGACCCATAGACAATCCTGATTGCAGGAAATGTAGGAAAACGACCCAGTTGAAATTCCTCCATCGGAGCACTCCGCTGCTCACACCACGCAACATATTTTCGCCAAATACGGCGATAAAGCTTCGCGGTGACTTCCTTCCTTGCCTTTATCAAGGTAGGAATGACTTCTTCTGGAATGCCTTTTCCTTTTAGGATCTGGCATTCAAACGCCATGCCGTCAAACGCAGCCGCGGTAAGTCTTGAAAAAGACAAGTACCCTGCTGAAGCAGGTCCCTTCTCAGAAGTAGAGGCCACGGATCGTCCGTGACCATCTCTTGAAGTTCCGGGTACCAAGTCCTTCTTGGCCAATCCGGAGCCACTAGTCTTACTCCACTTTGCCGTATAATCCTCAATACCTTTGGTATGAGAGGCAGAGGAGGAAACACATATGCCGACTGGTACACCCAAGGTGTTACCAGCGCGTCCACAGCTATTGCCTGCGGATCTCTTGACCTGGCGCAATACCTGTCCAGTGTTTTGTTGAGGCGAGACGCCATCATGTCCACCATTGGTTTTACCCAACGGTTTAATAGCATGTGGAAAACTTCTGGATGAAGTCTCCACTCTCCCGGGTGAAGGTCGTGTCTGCTGAGGAAGTCTGCTTCCCAGTTGTCCACGCCCGGGATGAATACTGCTGACAGTGCTATCACGTGATTCTCCGCCCAGCGAAGGATCCTGGCAGCTTCTGCCATTGTCCTCCTGCTTCTTGTGCCGCCCTGTCTGTTTACATGGGCGACTGCCGTGACGTTGTCCGACTGGATCAACACCGGTCTTCCTTGAAGCAGAGGTTCCGCCTGGCTTAGAGCATTGTAGATTGCTCTTAGTTCCAGAATGCTTATGTGAAGAGACTTTTTCAGGCTCGACCACACTCCCTGGAAATTTCTTCCCTGTGTGACTGCTCCCCAGCCTCTCTGGCTGGCACCCGTGGTCACCAGGATCCAATCCTGCATGCCGAATCTGCGGCCCTCCAATAGATGAGCCTCCTGCAACCACCACAGAAAGGATACCCTTGTCCTCGGCGACAGGGTTATCCGCAGGTGCATCTGAAGATGCGACCCTGACCATTTGTCCAACAGATCCCTTTGCATGGAATCTGCCGAAAGGGATTGCTTCGGAAGAAGCTACCATTTTTTCCCAGGACTCTTGTGCATTGATGTACAGACACCTTTCCTGGTTTTAGGAGGTTCCTGACCAGGTCAGATAACTCCTTGGTTTTTTCTTCGGGAAGAAAAACCTTTTCTGAACTGTGTCCAGAATCATCCCCAGGAACAGCAGACGAGTTGTCGGCATTAATTGGGATTTTGGAATATTCAGAATCCATCCGTGCTGCTTTAGCACCTCTTGAGATAGTGCTAAACCCATCTCTAGCTGTTCTCTGGACCTTGCCCTTATTAGGAGATCGTCCAAGTATGGGATAATTAATACGCCTTTTCTTCGAAGAAGAAATATTATCTCGGCCATTACCTTTGTAAAGACCCGAGGTGCCGTGGACAAACCAAACGGCAGCGTCTGAAACTGATAGTGACAGTTTTGTACAACGAACCTGAGGTACCCCTGGTGTGAGGGGTAATTGGAACGTGGAGATACGCATCCTTGATGTCCAAGGATACCATAAAATCCCCGTCTTCCAGGTTCGCTTATCACTGCTCTGAGTGACTCCATCTTGAACTTGAACTTCTTTATGTACAGGTTCAAGGACTTCAGATTTAGAATAGGCCTTACCGAGCCATCCGGCTTCGGTACCACAAAAAGAGTGGAATAATACCCCTTCCCTTGTTGTAGAAGAGGTACCTTGACTATCACCTGCTGAGAATACAGCTTGTGAATGGCTTCCAAAACCGTCTCCCTTTCTGAGGGGGACGTTGGTAAAGCAGACTTCAGGAAACGGCGAGGTGGCTCTGTCTCTAATTTCAACCTGTACCCCTGAGATATTATCTGCAGGATCCAGGGATTTACCTGCGAGTGAGCCCACTGCGCGCTGTAATTCTTGAGACGACCGCCTACCGCCCCCGAGTCCGCTTGCGAAGCCCCAGCGTCATGCTGAGGCTTTTGTAGAAGCCGGGGAGGGCTTCTGTTCCTGGGAAGGAGCTGCCTGTTGCTGTCTCTTCCCTCGTCCTCTGCCTCGTGGCAGATATGAATAGCCCTTTGCTCTCTTATTTTTAAAGGAACGAAAAGGCTGCGGTTGAAATGTCGGTGCCTTTTTCTGTTGGGGAGTGACTTGAGGTAGAAAGGTGGATTTCCCGGCCGTAGCCGTGGCCACCAAATCCGATAGACCGACCCCAAATAACTCCTCTACGCATCGCCTGTCCACTGTCGTGTCCATAAAGCTCTTCTGGCCGAAATGGACATAGCACTTACCCGTGATGCCAGTGTGCAGATATCTCTCTGTGCATCACGCATATAAAGAAATGCATCCTTTATTTGTTCTAACGACAGTAAAATATTGTCCCTGTCCAGGGTATCAATATTTTCGATCAGGGACTCTGACCAAACTACCCCAGCACTGCACATCCAGGCAGTCGCAATAGCTGGTCGTAGTATAACACCTGCATGTGTGTATATACCTTTTTGGATATTTTCCATCCTCCTATCTGATGGATCTTTAAGTGCGGCCGTCTCAGGAGAGGGTAACGCCACTTGTTTTGATAAGCGTGTTAGCGCTTTGTCCACCCTAGGAGGTGTTTCCCAGCGCTCCCTAACCTCTGGCGAGAAAGGGTATAAAGCCAATAACTTCTTTGAAATTAGCAGTTTTTTATCGGGGCACCCCACGCTTCATCACACACGTCATTTAATTCTTCTGATTCGGTAAAAACTACTGGTAGTTTTTTCACACCCCACATAATACCCTGTTTAGTGGTACCTGTAGTATCAGCTAAATGTAACATCTCCTTTATTGCCAAAATCATATAACGTGTGGCCCTTTTGGAAAATACGGTTGATTCGTCACCTTCACTACCGGAATCAGTGCCTGTGTCTGGGTCTGTGTCGACCGACTGAGGCAAGGGGCGTTTTACAGCCCCTGACGGTGTTTGAGGCGCCTGGACAGGCACTAAGTGAGTGTCCGGCCGCCTCATGTCGGCAAACGACTGCTTAAGCGAGTTGACGCTATCCCGTAATTCCACAAATAAGGCATCCATTCTGGTGTCGACCCCCTAGAAGGTGACATCCTCATATTTGGCAATTGCTCCGCCTCCACACCAATAACGTCCTCATACATGTCGACACACACGTACCGACACACAGCAGACACACAGGGAATGCTCTATACGAAGACAGGACCCACTAGCCCTTTGGGGAGACAGAGGGAGAGTCTGCCAGCACACACCAAAAAGCGCTATATATGACAGGGATAGCCTTATGATTAAGTGCTCCCTTATAGCTGCTTTTATATTAATATATTGCCATTTATTTTGCCCCCCCCTCTCTGTTATACCCTGTTTCTGTAGTGCAGTGCAGGGGAGAGACCTGGGAGCCTTCCTGACCAGCGGAGCTGTGACAGAAAATGGCGCCGTGTGCTGAGGAGATAGGCCCCGCCCCTTTTCCGGCGGGCTCGTCTCCCGCTATTTAGTACATTTAGGCAGGGGTAAATATCTCCATATAGCCTCTGGGGCTATATGTGAGGTATTTTTAGCCTTTTTAAAGGTTTACATTTGCCTCCCAGGGCGCCCCCCCCCAGCGCCCTGCACCCTCAGTGACTGCCGTGTGAAGTGTGCTGAGAGGAAAATGGCGCACAGCTGCAGTGCTGTGCGCTACCTTAAGAAGACTGCAGGAGTCTTCAGCCGCCGATTCTGGACCTCTTCTTGCTTCAGCATCTGTGAGGGGGCCGGCGGCGTGGCTCCGGTGACCATCCAGGCTGTACCTGTGATCGTCCCTCTGGAGCTTCATGTCCAGTAGCCAAGAAGCCAATCCATCCTGCACGCAGGTGAGTTCACTTCTTCTCCCCTCTGTCCCTCGTTGCAGTGATCCTGTTGCCAGCAGGAATCACTGTAAAATAAAAAACCTAAGCTAAACTCTCTAAGCAGCTCTTTATGAGAGCCACCTAGAATTGCACCCTTCTCGGCCGGGCACAAAAATCTAACTGGAGTCTGGAGGAGGGTCATAGGGGGAGGAGCCAGTACACACCACCTGACCTGTAAAAGCTTTACTTTTGTGCCCTGTCTCCTGCGGAGCCGCTATTCCCATGGTCCTTTCAGGAACCCCAGCATCCACTTAGGACGATAGAGAAATAGAGTGTCTTCCCAGTAGGTTTGTGTACAAACAATGTGATTTTGTTAAGATTTCCTGCACCGTTTTCACAATCGAATCTTCATGACAATTTATGTGTAAACGACACAGAACTTTGTGTGTGCAAGGAAGGAGGAAATTGATTTATGCAGTTGTTATCTCCTTTTGAAATCTAATAATGTATTTATTTATATTTTGTAAGATATCCTGATTGGATGGAAAAGACTACGTCCTGAGGTTCTTGTATAAAACTGTGTATGTACACATTCTCCAGTAACATCAAGAGAGATTGAACTGCTGTAACATCTTTGTATGCCGTTTCCCCTGGCAACAGGGAAGAGTTCTTTTCAGAACTATTGAGCAATTAAACAAACTTTGCTTCAAAACGCCTGCCTTCATCTTGTGACCAAGAGGAACGCACCAAACGCGGTCCCGTGCTCTGGCTGTCCAGAGTACGAGCCTAGCGTCTCCGTGCAGAGGCCTGGTCAGTGGGGGTCAGCCAACGCCAAGCAGGTGTGGCAAAAGCATGTCGATACATACACAGCAGGAAGCGGTTTGTCAGGTGCCGGCTGAGCAGAAAAGTGGTTCCAGGTACCACGGGAATAAAGAACCTCGTGGTGGCAGCACTGTACCCGCCCACTGTGCAGTGGGTGGAGTCAGTAACAGGCGGTTACGATATTATTCAGTGACGTCATTCCCCGCACTCCCCCCGAACATGCAGCTTAACAATATAGTCAAAGTTGAGCTACATGTTCGGCAGATAATACCTGAACGAGAACGACTCGCAATGTTCATCATTCAGGCATACACACTAGCCAATATGAACAACAGATCTTCATTATCGTTTAGTGTTGTCGCCCAGTGTGTAAGGGATTATCTCATATTTATCTATCTTATATCTATCTACAGCAGATGTGTCAAACTCGCGGGTCGCGGGCGGCCCCCAGTGCACAATCTGGGGCCCGCATTTACTTTTCCAAAAGTAATGGAATGCGGCCCACCCCAGCTGCTGTGAACGGGGCTCAGCTCCGATCGCCCAGCATTCACTACTCTGCGCATGCGCGAGAAGATAGTGCTTGTAGTGACGGGGAAATGTCCACAGGGGGAGTTGCTGCGCATGTGCGAGAAGATAGTGCTTGTAGTGATGGGGAAATGTCCACAGGGGGAGCTGCTGCGCATGCGCGAGAAGATAGTGCTTGTAGAGACGCATGCGCGAGAAGATAGTGCTTGTAGAGACGGGGAAATGTCCACAGGGGGAGCTGCTGCGCATGCGCAAGAAGATAGTGCTTGTAGAGACGGGGAAATGTCCACAAGGGGAGCTGCTGCGCATGCGCGAGAAGATAGTGCTTGTAAAGACGGGGAAATGTCCACAGGGGGAGCTGCTGCACATGCGCGAGAAGATAGTGCTTGTAGAGACGGGGAAATGTCCACAGGGGGAGCTGCTGCGCATGCGCAAGAAGATAGTGCTTGTAGAGACGGGGAAATGTCCACAGGGGGAGCTGCTGCGCATGCGCAAGAAGATAGTGCTTGTAGAGACGGGGAAATGTCCACAAGGGGAGCTGCTGCGCATGCGCGAGAAGATAGTGCTTGTAAAGACGGGGAAATGTCCACAGGGGGAGCTGCTGCACATGCGCGAGAAGATAGTGCTTGTAGAGACGGGGAAATGTCCACAGGGGGAGCTGCTGCGCATGCGCAAGAAGATAGTGCTTGTAGAGACGGGGAAATGTCCACAAGGGGAGCTGCTGCGCATGCGCGAGAAGATAGTGCTTGTAAAGATGGGGAAATGTCCACAGGGGGAGCTGCTGCGCATGCGCGAGAAGATAGTGCTTGTAGAGACGGGGAAATGTCCACAAGGGGAGCTGCTGCGCATGCGCGAGAAGATAGTGCTTGTAAAGACGGGGAAATGTCCACAGGGGGAGCTGCTGCGCATGCGCGAGAAGATAGTGCTTGTAGAGACAGGGAAATGTCCACAGGGGGAGCTGCTGCGCATGCGCGAGAAGATAGTGCTTGTAAAGACGGGGAAATGTCCACAGGGGGAGCTGCTGCACATGCGCGAGAAGATAGTGCTTGTAGAGACGGGGAAATGTCCACAGGGGGAGCTGCTGCGCATGCGCGAGAAGATAGTGCTTGTAGAGACAGGGAAATGTCCACAGGGGGAGCTGCTGCACATGCGCGAGAAGATAGTGCTTGTAGAGACAGGGAAATGTCCACAAGGGGAGCTGCTGCGCATGTGCGAGAAGATAGTGCTTGTAGAGACGGGGAAATGTCCACAGGGGGAGCTGCTGCGCATGCGCGAGAAGATAGTGCTTGCAGAGACAGGGAAATGTCCACAGGGGGAGCTGCTGCGCATGCGCGAGAAGATAGTGCTTGTACAGACGGGGAAATGTCCACAGGGGGAGCTGCTGCGCATGCGCAAGAAGATAGTGCTTGTAGAGACGGGGAAATGTCCACAAGGGGAGCTGCTGCGCATGCGCGAGAAGATAGTGCTTGTAAAGACGGGGAAATGTCCACAGGGGGAGCTGCTGCACATGCGCGAGAAGATAGTGCTTGTAGAGACGGGGAAATGTCCACAAGGGGAGCTGCTGCGCATGTGCGAGAAGATAGTGCTTGTAAAGACGGGGAGATGTCCACAGGGGGAGCTGCTGCGCATGCGCGAGAAGATAGTGCTTGTAAAGACGGGGAAATGTCCACAGGGGGAGCTGCTGCACATGCGCGAGAAGATAGTGCTTGTAGAGACGGGGAAATGTCCACAAGGGGAGCTGCTGCGCATGTGCGAGAAGATAGTGCTTGTAAAGACGGGGAGATGTCCACAAGGGGAGCTGCTGCGCATGCGCGAGAAGATAGTGCTTGTAAAGACGGGGAAATGTCCACAGGGGGAGCTGCTGCGCATGCACGAGAAGATAGTGCTTGTAAAGACAGGGAAATGTCCACAGGGGGAGCTGCTGCGCATGCGCGAGAAGATAGTGCTTGTAAAGACGGGGAAATGTCCACAGGGGGAGCTGCTGCACATGCGCGAGAAGATAGTGCTTGTAGAGACGGGGAAATGTCCACAGGGGGAGCTGCTGCGCATGCACGAGAAGATAGTGCTTGTAGAGACAGGGAAATGTCCACAAGGGGAGCTGCTGCGCATGCGCGAGAAGATAGTGCTTGTAGAGACGGGGAAATGTCCACAGGGGGAGCTGCTGCGCATGCGCGAGAAGATAGTGCTTGCAGAGACAGGGAAATGTCCACAGGGGGAGCTGCTGCGCATGCGCGAGAAGATAGTGCTTGTAGAGACGGGGAAATGTCCACAGGGGGAGCTGCTGCGCATGCGCGAGAAGATAGTGCTTGTAGAGACGGGGAAATGTCCACAGGGGGAGCTGCTGCGCATGCGCGAGAAGATAGTGCTTGTAGAGACGGGGAAATGTCCACAGGGGGAGCTGCTGCGCATGCGCGAGAAGATAGTGCTTGTAGTGATGGGGAAATGTCCACAAGGGGAGCTGCTGCGCATGCGCGAGAAGATAGTGCTTGTAGAAACGGGGAAATGTCCACAGGGGGAGCTGCTGCGCATGCGCGAGAAGATAGTGCTTGTAGAAACGGGGAAATGTCCACAGGGGGAGCTGCTGCGCATGCGCGAGAAGATAGTGCTTGTAGAGACGGGGAAATGTCCACAGAGGGAGCTGCTGCGCATGCGCGAGAAGATAGTGCTTGTAGAGACGGGGAAATGTCCACAGGGGGAGCTGCTGCGCATGCGCGAGAAGATAGTGCTTGTAGAGACGGGGAAATGTCCACAGGGGGAGCTGCTGCGCATGCGCGAGAAGATAGTGCTTGTAGAGACGGGGAAATGTCCACAGGGGGAGCTGCTGCGCGAGAAGATAGTGCTTGTAGAGACGGGGAAATTTCCACAGGGGGAGCTGCTGCGCATGCGCGAGAAGATAGTGCTTATAGAGACAGGGAAATGTCCACAGGGGGAGCTGCTGCGCATGCGCGAGAAGATAGTGCTTGTAAAGACGGGAAATGTCCACAGGGGGAGCTGCTGCGCATGCGCGAGAAGATAGTGCTTGTAGAGACGGGGAAATGTCCACAGGGGAAGCTGCTGCACATGTGCGAGAAGATAGTGCTTTTAGAGACGGGGAAATGTCCACGGGGGAGCTGCTGCGCATGTGCGAGAAGATAGTGCTTGTAGAGACGGGGAAATGTCCACATGGGGAGCTGCTGCGCATGCGCGAGAAGATAGTGCTTGTAGAGACAGGGAAATGTCCACAGGGGGAGCTGCTGCGCATGCGCGAGAAGATAGTGCTTGTAGAGACAGGGAAATGTCCACAGGGGGAGCTGCTGCGCATGCGCGAGAAGATAGTGCTTGTAGAGACGGGGAAATGTCCACATGGGGAGCTGCTGCGCATGCGCGAGAAGATAGTGCTTGTAGAGACGGGGAAATGTCCACAGGGGGAGCTGCTGCGCATGCGCGAGAAGATAGTGCTCGTAGAGACAGGGAAATGTCCACAGGGGAAGCTGCTGCGCATGCGCGAGAAGATAGTGCTTGTAGTGATGGGGAAATGTCCACAGGGGGAGCTGCTGCGCATGCGTGAGAAGATAGTGCTTGTAGAGACGGGGAAATGTCCACAGGGGGAGCTGCTGCGCATGCGCGAGAAGATAGTGCTTGTAGAGACAGGGAAATGTCCACCGGGGGAGCTGCTGCGCATGCGCAAGAAGATAGTGCTTGTAGAGACGGGGAAATGTCCACAGGGGGAGCTGCTGCGCTTGCGCGAGAAGATAGTGCTTGTAGAGACGGGGAAATGTCCACATGGGGAGCTGCTGCGCATGCGCGAGAAGATAGTGCTTGTAGAGACAGGGAAATGTCCACAGGGGGAGCTGCTGCGCATGCGCGAGAAGATAGTGCTTGTAGAGGCGGGGAAATGTCCACAGGGGGAGCTGCTGCGCATGTGCGAGAAGATAGTGCTTGTAGAGACGGGGAAATGTCCACAGGGGGAGCTGCTGCGCATGTGCGAGAAGATAGTGCTTGTAGAGACGGGGAAATGTCCACAGGGGGAGCTGCTGCGCATGCGCGAGAAGATAGTGCTTGTAGAGACGGGGAACTGTCCACAGGTGGAGCTGCTGCGCATGCGCGAGAAGATAGTGCTTGTAGAGACGGGGAAATGTCCACAGGGGGAGCTGCTGCGCATGCGCGAGAAGATAGTGCTTGTAGAGACGGGGAAATGTCCACAGGGGGAGCTGCTGCGCATGTGCGAGAAGATAGTGCTTGTAGAGACGGGGAACTGTCCACAGGGGGAGCTGCTGCGCATGTGCGAGAAGATAGTGCTTGTAGAGACGGGGAAATGTCCACAGGGGGAGCTGCTGCGCAAGCGCGAGAAGATAGTGCTTGTAGAGACGGGGAAATGTCCACAGGGGGAGCTGCTGCGCATGTGCGAGAAGATAGTGCTTGTAGAGACGGGGAAATGTCCACAGGGGGAGCTGCTGCGCATGCTCAGCTGCCTTTCCAACCCCACAAAGCTCTGCCCCCGACGCATGCCGTCTGCTCAGCACCATTAGATGTCACGCTGGCTGCCCACTGTGTGTGTGTGTGTGTGTGTGTGTGTGTGTGTGCCTGGCTGCCCTAATTGCAGAAGGATTACGCTGTAAAAAAATGGCTTTCTAAGCAGAAGGTAAATTAGAGGGGGGCTGACACAGGGGTTAGAGGCTGAAGAGACACAGGAGACACAGAGGGCTTGTGGCTGGAGGAGAAACAACGAGCAAGAGGGAACACAGGGGGCATGTGGCTGGACTGGAGGGACAGAGGGGGCTGGAAGGGACACAGGGCCTAATTCAGACCTGATCGCTAGGGTGCGTTTTTTGCATCCCTGCGATCAGATAGTTGCCGCCTACAGGGGAGGGGGAAATAGCTGCGCAGGGGTGCGATCGCATGTGCAGGAGAGCTGCACAAACAGAAGATTGGGGGTCATTCCGAGTTGTTCGCTCGTTAGTTTTTTTCGCAACGGAGCGATTTGTCGCAAACTGCGCATGCGCAATGTTCGCAGTGCGCCTGCGCCAAGTAAAATAGCACAAAAGTTTGGTATATTACTCACGGCTTAACGAAGATTTTTCATCGTTCTGCTGATCGTAGTGTGATTGATAGGAAGTGGGTGTTTCTGGGCGGAAACTGGCCGTTTTATGGGAGTGTGCGGAAAAACGCTGACGTATCTGGGAAAAACGCAGGAGTGGCTGGAGAAACGGGGGAGTGTCTGGCCGTACGCTGGGAGTGTTTGTGACGTCAAACCAGGAACGAAACTGACTGAACTGATCGCAGTTGCCGAGTAAGTCTCGAGCTACTCAGAAACTGCTAAGAAATTTCTATTCGCAATTGTGCTAATCTTTCGTTCGCAATTCTGCTAAGCTAAGATTCACTCCCAGAGGGCGGCGGCTTAGCGTGTGCAATGCTGCTAAAAGCAGCTAACGAGCGAACAACTCGGAATGAGGGCCATTGTGCAGTCTCTGCGCAGCCCAGGACTTACTCTTCCAGTGGGATGATCGGGGCCGGAGCTGACGTCAGAAACCCTCCCTCCAAACGCCTGGTCCTTCCTGCGTTTCTCTGGACACTCCTTAAAAACGGTCAGTTGCCACCCACAAACGGTCTCTTCCTGTCAGTCACCTGGCGATCGCCCATGCGATCGCTTTTCTCACACCATCCCGTCGCTGCCCGCCGATCCCCGTTGCTGCGGACTGACGCGCCTGCGCATTGCGGTGCATACGCATTTCAGACCTGATCGCAGGTTGTACGAAAACGCAGCCTAGCGATCAGGTCTGAATTAGGCCCACAGTTTCCACATTTTCCCAGCTCACACTGATATGTGGTAGAATTATTATTATATAACGAAGGGACTATACAGTGATATATGGGGGGAATAACACAGCTCCAAGCTCACACTGATATGTGGTATTATTATTATTATATAGAGGAGAGGGGATTATACAGTGATATATGAGGGGGAATAACACAGCTCCCAGCTCACACTGATATGTGGTATTATTATTATTATATAGAGGAGAGGGGACTATACAGTGATATATGAGGGGAATAACACAGCTCCCAGCTCACACTGATATGTGGTATTATTATTATATAGAGGAGAGGGGATTATACAGTGATATATGAGGGGGAATAACACAGCTCCCAGCTCACACTGATATGTGGTATTATTATTATTATATAGAGGAGAGAGGACTATACAGTGATATATGAGGGGGAATAACACAGCTCCCAGCTCACACTGATATGTGGTATTATTATTATATAGAGGAGAGGGGACTATACAGTGATATATGGGGGGAATAACACAGCTCCCAGCTCACACTGATATGTGGTAATATTATATAGAGGAGAGGGGACTATACAGTGATATATGGGGGGAATAACACAGCTCCCAGCTCACACTGATATGTGGTATTATTATTATATAGAGAAGAGGGGACTATACAGTGATATATGGGGGGAATAACACAGCTCCCAGCTCACACTGATATGTGGTATTATTATATAGAGGAGAGGGGACTATACAGTGATATATGGGGGGGATAACACAGCTCCCAGCTCACACTGATATGTGGTATTATTATTATATAACGAAGGGACTATACAGTGATATATGGGGGGGATAACACAGCTCCCAGCTCACACTGATATGTGGTAATATTATATAGAGGAGAGGGGATTATAATAAGAATTTACTTACCGATAATTCTATTTCTCGGAGTCCGTAGTGGATGCTGGGGTTCCTGAAAGGACCATGGGGAATAGCGGCTCCGCAGGAGACAGGGCACAAAAGTAAAGCTTTTACAGGTCAGGTGGTGTGTACTGGCTCCTCCCCCTATGACCCTCCTCCAGACTCCAGTTAGGTACTGTGCCCGGACGAGCGTACACAATAAGGGAGGATTTTGAATCCCGGGTAAGACTCATACCAGCCACACCAATCACACCGTACAACTTGTGATCTAAACCCAGTTAACAGTATGATAACAGAGGAGCCTCTGAAAGATGGCTTCCTAAACAATAACCCGAATTAGTTAACAATAACTATGTACAAGTATTGCAGATAATCCGCACTTGGGATGGGCGCCCAGCATCCACTACGGACTCCGAGAAATAGAATTATCGGTAAGTAAATTCTTATTTTCTCTATCGTCCTAAGTGGATGCTGGGGTTCCTGAAAGGACCATGGGGATTATACCAAAGCTCCCAAACGGGCGGGAGAGTGCGGATGACTCTGCAGCACCGAATGAGAGAACTCCAGGTCCTCCTTTGCCAGGGTATCAAATTTGTAAAAATTTACAAACGTGTTCTCCCCTGACCACGTAGCTGCTCGGCAGAGTTGTAATGCCGAGACCCCTCGGGCAGCCGCCCAAGATGAGCCCACCTTCCTTGCGGAATGGGCCTTAACAGATTTAGGCTGTGGCAGGCCTGCCACAGAATGTACAAGTTGAATTTTGTTACAAATCCAACGAGCAATCGACTGCTTAGAAGCAGGTGCACCCAACTTGTTGGGTGCATACAGTATAAACAGCGAGTCAGATTTTCTGACTCCAGCCGTCCTTTAAATGTATATTTTTAAGGCTCTGACAACGTCCAACAACTTGGAGTCCTTCAAGTCGTCTGTAGCCGCAGGCACTACAATAGGCTGGTTCAGGTGAAACGCTGATACCACCTTAGGGAGAAAATGCGGACGCGTCCGCAGCTCTGCCCTATGTCGAATGGAAAATTAAATAAGGGCTTTTATAAAACAAAGCCGCCAGTTCAGATACTCTCCCGGCCGAAGCCAGGGCCAGTAACATAGACACTTTCCATGTGAGATATTTCAAATCCACATTCTTTAGTGGTTCAAACCAATTGGATTTGAGGAAATCTAAAACTACATTTAGATCCCACGGTGCCACCTTAGGCACCACAGGAGGCTGTATATGCAGTACTCCTTTGATAAAAATCTGGACCTCAGGGACTGAGGCCAATTCTTTTTGGAAGAATATTGATAGGGCCGAAATTTGAACCTTAATAGATCCCAATTTGAGACCCATAGACAATCCTGATTGCAGGAAATGTAGGAAAACGACCCAGTTGAAATTCCTCCATCGGAGCACTCCGCTGCTCGCACCACGCAACATATTTTCGCCAAATACGGCGATAATGCTTCGCGGTGACTTCCTTCCTTGCCTTTATCAAGGTAGGAATGACTTCTTCTGGAATGCCTTTTCCTTTTAGGATCTGGCATTCAAACGCCATGCCGTCAAACGCAGCCGCGGTAAGTCTTGAAAAAGACAAGGACCCTGCTGAAGCAGGTCCCTTCTCAGAAGTAGAGGCCACGGATCGTCCGTGACCATCTCTTGAAGTTCCGGGTACCAAGTCCTTCTTGGCCAATCCGGAGCCACTAGTCTTACTCCTCTTTGCCGTATAATCCTCAATACCTTTGGTATGAGAGGCAGAGGAGGAAACACATATACCGACTGGTACACCCAAGGTGTTACCAGCGCGTCCACAGCTATTGCCTGCGGATCTCTTGACCTGGCGCAATACCTGTCCAGTGTTTTGTTGAGGCGAGACGCCATCATGTCCACCATTGGTTTTACCCAACGGTTTAATAGCATGTGGGAAACTTCTGGATGAAGTCCCCACTCTCCCGGGTGAAGGTCGACTCTGCTGAGGAAGTCTGCTTCCCAGTTGTCCACGCCCGGGATGAATACTGCTGACAGTGCTATCACGTGATTCTCCGCCCAGCGAAGGATCCTGGCAGCTTCTGCCATTGCCCTCCTGCTTCTTGTGCCGCCCTGTCTGTTTACATGGGCGACTGCCGTGATGTTGTCCGACTGGATCAACACCGGTCTTCCTTGAAGCAGAGGTTCCGCCTGGCTTAGAGCATTGTAGATTGCTCTTAGTTCCAGAATGCTTATGTGAAGAGACTTTTTCAGGCTCGACCACACTCCCTGGAAATTTCTTCCCTGTGTGACTGCTCCCCAGCCTCTCAGGCTGGCATCCGTGGTCACCAGGATCCAATCCTGCATGCCGAATCTGCGGCCCTCCAATAGATGAGCCTCCTGCAACCACCACAGAAGGGATACCCTTGTCCTCGGCGACAGGGTTATCCGCAGGTGCATCTGAAGATGCGACCCTGACCATTTGTCCAACAGATCCCTTTGCATGGAATCTGCCGAAAGGGATTGCTTCGTAAGAAGCTACCATTTTTTCCCAGGACTCTTGTGCATTGATGTACAGACACCTTTCCTGGTTTTAGGAGGTTCCTGACCAGGTCAGATAACTCCTTGGCTTTTTCTTCGGGAAGAAAAACCTTTTTCTGAACTGTGTCCAGAATCATCCCCAGGAACAGCAGACGAGTTGTCGGCATTAATTGGGATTTTGGAATATTCAGAATCCATCCGTGCTGCTTTAGCACCTCTTGAGATAGTGCTAAACCCATCTCTAGCTGTTCTCTGGACCTTGCCCTTATTAGGAGATCGTCCAAGTATGGGATAAGTAATACGCCTTTTCTTCGAAGAAGAAATATTATCTCGGCCATTACCTTTGTAAAGACCCGAGGTGCCGTGGACAAACCAAACGGCAGCGTCTGAAACTGATAGTGACAGTTTTGTACAACGAACCTGAGGTACCCCTGGTGTGAGGGGTAATTGGAACGTGGAGATACGCATCCTTGATGTCCAAGGATACCATAAAGTCCCCTTCTTCCAGGTTCGCTATCACTGCTCTGAGTGACTCCATCTTGAACCTGAACTTCTTTATGTACAGGTTCAAGGACTTCAGATTTAGAATAGGCCTTACCGAGCCATCCGGCTTCGGTACCACAAAAAGAGTGGAATAATACCCCTTCCCTTGTTGTAGAAGAGGTACCTTGACTATCACCTGCTGAGAATACAGCTTGTGAATGGCTTCCAAAACCGTCTCCCTTTCTGAGGGGGACGTTGGTAAAGCAGACTTCAGGAAACGGCGAGGTGGCTCTGTCTCTAATTTCAACCTGTACCCCTGAGATATTATCTGCAGGATCCAGGGATTTACCTGCGAGTGAGCCCACTGCGCGCTGTAATTCTTGAGACGACCGCCTACCGCCCCCGAGTCCGCTTGCGAAGCCCCAGCGTCATGCTGAGGCTTTTGTAGAAGCCGGGGAGGGCTTCTGTTCCTGGGAAGGAGCTGCCTGTTGCTGTCTCTTCCCTCGTCCTCTGCCTCGTGGCAGATATGAATAGCCCTTTGCTCTCTTATTTTTAAAGGAACGAAAGGGCTGCGGTTGAAAGGTCGGTGCCTTTTTCTGTTGGGGAGTGACTTGAGGTAGAAAGGTGGATTTCCCGGCCGTAGCCGTGGCCACCAAATCCGATAGACCGACCCCAAATAACTCCTCTACGCATCGCCTGTCCACTGTCGTGTCCATAAAGCTCTTCTGGTCGAAATGGACATAGCACTTACCCGTGATGCCAGTGTGCAGATATCTCTCTGTGCATCACGCATATAAAGAAATGCATCCTTTATTTGTTCTAACGACAGTAAAATATTGTCCCTGTCCAGGGTATCAATATTTTCGATCAGGGACTCTGACCAAACTACCCCAGCACTGCACATCCAGGCAGTCGCAATAGCTGGTCGTAGTATAACACCTGCATGTGTGTATATACCTTTTTGGATATTTTCCATCCTCCTATCTGATGGATCTTTAAGTGCGGCCGTCTCAGGAGAGGGTAACGCCACTTGTTTTGATAAGCGTGTTAGCGCTTTGTCCACCCTAGGAGGTGTTTCCCAGCGCTCCCTAACCTCTGGCGGGAAAGGGTATAAAGCCAATAACTTCTTTGAAATTAGCAGTTTTTTATCGGGGCACCCCACGCTTCATCACACACGTCATTTAATTCTTCTGATTCGGTAAAAACTACTGGTAGTTTTTTCACACCCCACATAATACCCTGTTTAGTGGTACCTGTAGTATCAGCTAAATGTAACATCTCCTTTATTGCCAAAATCATATAACGTGTGGCCCTACTGGAAAATACGGTTGATTCGTCACCTTCACCACCGGAATCAGTGCCTGTGTCTGGGTCTGTGTCGACCGACTGAGGCAAGGGGCGTTTTACAGCCCCTGACGGTGTTTGAGGCGCCTGGACAGGCACTAATTGAGTGTCCGGCCGCCTCATGTCGGCAAACGACTGCTTAAGCGAGTTGACGCTATCCCGTAATTCCACAAATAAAGGCATCCATTCTGGTGTCGACCCCCTAGGAGGTGACATCCTCATATTTGGCAATTGCTCCGCCTCCACACCAATAACGTCCTCATACATGTCGACACACACGTACCGACACACAGCAGACACACAGGGAATGCTCTATACGAAGACAGGACCCACTAGCCCTTTGGGGAGACAGAGGGAGAGTCTGCCAGCACACACCAAAAAGCGCTATATATGACAGGGATAGCCTTATGATTAAGTGCTCCCTTATAGCTGCTTTTATATTAATATATTGCCATTTATTTTGCCCCCCCTCTCTGTTATACCCTGTTTCTGTAGTGCAGTGCAGGGGAGAGACCTGGGAGCCTTCCTGACCAGCGGAGCTGTGACAGAAAATGGCGCCGTGTGCTGAGGAGATAGGCCCCGCCCCTTTTTCGGCGGGCTCGTCTCCCGCTATTTAGTACATTTAGGCAGGGGTAAATATCTCCATATAGCCTCTGGGGCTATATGTGAGGTATTTTTAGCCTTTTTAAAGGTTTTCATTTGCCTCCCAGGGCGCCCCCCCCCCAGCGCCCTGCACCCTCAGTGACTGCCGTGTGAAGTGTGCTGAGAGGAAAATGGCGCACAGCTGCAGTGCTGTGCGCTACCTTAAGAAGACTGCAGGAGTCTTCAGCCGCCGATTCTGGACCTCTTCTTGCTTCAGCATCTGTGAGGGGGCCGGCGGCGTGGCTCCGGTGACCATCCAGGCTGTACCTGTGATCGTCCCTCTGGAGCTTCATGTCCAGTAGCCAAGAAGCCAATCCATCCTGCACGCAGGTGAGTTCACTTCTTCTCCCCTCTGTCCCTCGTTGCAGTGATCCTGTTGCCAGCAGGAATCACTGTAAAATAAAAAACCTAAGCTAAACTCTCTAAGCAGCTCTTTATGAGAGCCACCTAGAATTGCACCCTTCTCGGCCGGGCACAAAAATCTAACTGGAGTCTGGAGGAGGGTCATAGGGGGAGGAGCCAGTACACACCACCTGACCTGTAAAAGCTTTACTTTTGTGCCCTGTCTCCTGCGGAGCCGCTATTCCCCATGGTCCTTTCAGGAACCCCAGCATCCACTTAGGACGATAGAGAAACAGTGATATATGAGCGGGAATAACACAGCTCCCAGCTCACACTGATATGTGGTATTATTATTATATAGAGGAGAGGGGACTATACAGTGATATATGGGGGGAATAACACAGCTCCCAGCTCACACTGATATGTGGTATTATTATTATTATATAGAGGAGAGGGGGCTATACAGTGATATATGAGGGGGAATAACACAGCTCCCAGCTCACACTGATATGTGGTATTATTATTATATAGAGGAGAGGGGACTATACAGTGATATATGGGGGGAATAACACAGCTCCCAGCTCACACTGATATGTGGTATTATTATTATATAGAGGAGAGGGGACTATACAGTGATATATGGGGGGAATAACACAGCTCCCAGCTCACACTGATATGCGGTATTATTATTATATAGAGGAGAGGGGACTATACAGTGATATATGGGGGGAATAACACAGCTCCCAGCTCACACTGATATGTGGTATTATTATATAGAGGAGAGGGGATTATACAGTGATATATGGGGGGATAACACAGCTCCCAGCTCACACTGATATGTGGTATTATTATTATATAGAGGAGAGGGGACTATACAGTGATATATGGGGGGAATAACACAGCTCCCAGCTCACACTGATATGTGGTATTATTATTATTATATAGAGGAGAGGGGACTATACAGTGATATATGGGGGGAATAACACAGCTCCCAGCTCACACTGATATGTGGTATTATTATTATATAGAGGAGAGGGGACTATACAGTGATATATGGGGGGAATAACACAGCTCCCAGCTCACACTGATATGTGGTATTATTATATAGAGGAGAGGGGACTATACAGTGATATATGGGGGGAATAACACAGCTCCCAGCTCACACTGATATGTGGTATTATTATTATTATTATATAGAGGAGAGGGGACTATACAGTGATATATGGGGGGAATAACACAGCTCCCAGCTCACACTGATATGTGGTATTATTATTATATAGAGGAGAGGGGACTATACAGTGATATATGGGGGGAATAACACAGCTCCCGGCACACACTGATATGTGGTATTATTATTATATAGAGGAGAGGGGACTATACAGTGATATATGAGGGGGAATAACACAGCTCCCAGCTCACACTGATATGTGGTAGTATTATTATATAGAGGAGAGGGGACTATACAGTGATATATGGGGGAAATAACACAGCTCCCAGCTCACACTGATATGTGGTATTATTATTATTATATAGAGGAGAGGGGGCTATACAGTGATATATGGGGGGAATAACACAGCTCCCAGCTCACACTGATATGTGGTATTATTATTATATAGAGGAGAGGGGATTATACAGTGATATATGAGGGGGAATAACACAGCTCCCAGCTCACACTGATATGTGGTATTATTATTATATAGAGGAGAGGGGACTATACAGTGATATATGAGGGGAATAACACAGCTCCCAGCTCACACTGATATGTGGTATTATTATTATATAGAGGAGAGGGGACTATACAGTGATATATGAGGGGGAATAACACAGCTCCCGGCACACACTGATATGTGGTATTATTATTATATAGAGGAGAGGGGACTATACAGTGATATATGGGGGGAATAACACAGCTCCCAGCTCACACTGATATGTGGTATTATTATTATATAGAGGAGAGGGGACTATACAGTGATATATGGGGGAAATAACACAGCTCCCAGCTCACACTGATATGTGGTATTATTATTATATAGAGGAGAGGGGACTATACAGTGATATATGAGGAGGAATAACACAGCTCCCAGCTCACACTGATATGTGGTATTATTATTATATAGAGGAGA
Organism: Pseudophryne corroboree; assembly: GCF_028390025.1. NCBI lineage: Eukaryota > Metazoa > Chordata > Amphibia > Anura > Myobatrachidae > Pseudophryne > Pseudophryne corroboree. The sequence goes on from NC_086445.1 coordinate 1,023,326,704, forward strand.
GGGGACTATACAGTGATATATGAGGGGGAATAACACAGCTCCCAGCTCACACTGATATGTGGTATTATTATTATATAGAGGAGAGGGGACTATACAGTGATATATGGGGGGAATAACACAGCTCCCAGCTCACACTGATATGTGGTATTATTATTATATAGAGGAGAGGGGACTATACAGTGATATATGGGGGGAATAACACAGCTCCCAGCTCACACTGATATGTGGTATTATTATTATATAGAGGAGAGGGGACTATACAGTGATATATGAGGGGGAATAACACAGCTCCCAGCTCACACTGATATGTGGTATTATTATTATATAGAGGAGAGGGGATTATACAGTGATATATGAGGGGGAATAACACAGCTCCCAGCTCACACTGATATGTGGTATTATTATTATATAGAGGAGAGGGGACTATACAGTGATATATGGGGGGAATAACACAGCTTATACTTATTTCTACCTATCATATTTCTGTCTGTATACAGTATCTTATACTGTATATAGCAATCTATCTACATTATACATTTGCAATGTTCTACATTAGATGTTGTTACTGAGTAAGAAATCTGAGGAATAATATGCAGTATATACCAGTGGTTCCCAAACTGCGTGCCGTGGCTCCCTGGGGTGCCTCAGGACACTTGCAGGGGTGCCCTGGGTTGGTGGTCCAGGACCAATTCAAATTATTCATGGTCAATATAATAGGAAAACCAGTGCTGGTGGCTGCCAGTCATAAATATGTGGCCAAACAGAAGCAAATCTCGTCCTTCACCACACAACTGACCCTAAGGATGACATATAAACGCACAACTGACCCTAAGGATGACATATAAACGCACAACTGACACTAAGTATGACATATAAACGCCATCTACTTAATGTAATATTTCTTTCTAAATTTCTCAATAAGAAATTTTTGGCCTAGAGGCGCCGTGAAAAAAATTCTGATATTCTAGGGCGCCGTTATTCCAAAAAGTTTGGAAACCACTGATATATACAGTAATATATCTATCTATCTCTCTCTCTATATATATATATATATATACACACTGTATGTATTGCCCATCTTTTGCTGAAAGCACCAATCAATAAGACATGATTTATTTAATACTTGGGTAGGTGCCGGCGTGGATCTGCAGCCACTGATATAGATCACACACTCAGGGTAACAGGTAATCAATTCACAATGCTCCATCACATCCTAAGGCTAAGTCACCGGCTACATTATATTGCGGCACAGGTTTAGAGAGTTGTCCAGGGTCCATTAAAGATGATTCACTCAAGGACTTTGAACCTTGAGCCATAAAGCGACAATGGTGGGGTCAGCAAAAAGCTGCATACTCCTCCTGTGCCATGCTTTACGTCACGTGGCTGCTTTCCGTGGTCGGAGGATGAGGTTACTGGTCTGTACTGCAGGATGGGTTCTTTGGCCATCAGTGTTCTCTAAAGCAGCACAGTGCTGCCCCCTGCTGGGAGCCCAACATTGTCAGTGCAGTGTCGCTATAGCCCAACGTGTCCTGGTTCCGGGACATTCTGATCAGTTTCTAGCTTCTGTGAGTCTGCCATCTGGCCCCAGCTGTGACCAAGTCCTGCAGCACTACTGCTCCCAGCAAATACAGTTCAGCTGCTGGCAGGAGGGTTGTGGTTAGGCACTATAGGAGGGTTAGGGTTACGCTACAGGCAGGTTAGGGTTAGCCCCTGGGGGAGGGTTAGGTTACACAGACGGGGGGGATAGGGGGGTTCACTACGATATGCCGGCAGTCGGGCTCCCGGCGACCAGCATACCGGCGCCGGGAGCCTGACCGCCGGCTTACCGACAGTGTGGCGAGCGCAAATGAGCCCCTTGCGGGCACGCTGCGCTCGCCACGCTACGCACGCCCCACTATTTTATTGTCCCTCCAGGGGGGTCGTGGACCCCCACAAGGGAGAATAAGTGTCGGTATGCCGGCTGTCGGGATCCCGGCGCCGGTATACTGTGCGCCACGCTACGGACGGATCTGTATATAAAATCGCATATATGTGTGTATGTATGTATGTATATATATATATATATGTTCCAGCATAACTCTGGAATGCCTGGAGCAAGGGTAAGACACCCCTCGGGGAGGGGGTAAGACACCCCTAGCACCCATAGGGGTGGGGGTGGGAATGGGGTAACATATAAAAATACATAGTTTTCGGCATAACCTTGGAATGCCTAGAGTAATTTACACAGAGCCATCCACGGGTAGGGGCAGAGGCACCCACAGGTATGGATAGAGGCACACAGGGGTAGGGGCAGAGGCACACATGGGTAGGAGCAGAGACACCTACAGGTAACGATAGAGGCACACATGGGTTGGGGCAGTGGCACCCATGGGTAGGGGCAGAGGCACACACGGGTAGGGGCATTAGGCACCCACAGGTAAGGATAGAGGCACACGTGGGTAGCGGCAGAGGCACCCACAGGTAAGGACAGAGGCACACACAGGCAGGGGCATAGGTATATGGATAGTGGCAGAGGCACCCACGGTAGGGGCAGAGACACCCACGGGTAAGGGCATAGGCATACTTTAGTGTCAAAGCTAAGCAAGTACACCTGGGGCCCTTTGACATAGTCAGCCTGCAAACCTAACATATTTAACATACAGCGGGCGGAGCTTGGCCTGTCATCCCAGCATTTACAGCACTGAGCAGGGCAGCATCAGAGGCGGGACGGGGCAGAGAAGGAGGTGGATTACTCTCCTCAGCACCAGCATTTACAGCACTGAGCAGGGCAGCATCAGAGGCGGGACGGGGCAGAGAAGGAGACGGATTATTCTCCTCAGCACCAGCAGTTACAGCACTGAGCAGGGCAGCATCAGAGGCGGGGCGGGGCAGAGAAGGAGGCAGATTATTCTCCTCAGCACCAGCATTTACAGCACTGAGCAGGACAGCATCAGAGGCGGGGCGGGGCAGAGAAGGAGCCAGATTATTCTCCTCAGCACCAGCAGTTACAGCACTGAGCAGGGCAGCATCAGAGGCGGGACGGGGCAGAGAAGGAGGTGGATTATTCTCCTCAGCACCAGCAGTAACAGCACTGAGCAGGGCAGCATCAGAGGAGGGACGGGGCAGAGAAGGAGGGGGATTATTCTCCTCAGCACCAGCAGTTACAGCACTGAGCAGGGCAGCATCAGAGGTTCTCCTCAGCACCAGCAGTTACAGCACTGAGCAGGGCAGCATCAGAGGCGGGACGGGGCAGAGAAGGAGGCGGATTATTCTCCTCAACACCAGCATGTACAGCACTGAGCAGGGCAGCATCTGAGGCGGGACGGGGCAGAGGAGGAGGCGGATTATTCTCCTCAGCACCAGCATGTACAGCACTGAGCAGGGCAGCATCAGAGGCAGGACGGGGCAGAGGAGGAGGCGGATTATTCTCCTCAGCACCAGCAGTTACAGCACTGAGCAGGGCAGCATCAGAGGAGGGACAGGGCAGAGAAGGAGGCGGATTATTCTCCTCAGCACCAGCATTTACAGTACTGAGCAGGGCAGCATCAGAGGAGGGACAGGGCAGAGAAGGAGGCGGATTATTCTCCTCAGCACCAGCAGTTACAGCACTGAGCAGGGCAGCATCAGAGGTTCTCCTCAGCACCAGCAGTTACAGCACTGAGTAGGGCAGCATCAGAGGCGGGACGGGGCAGAGAAGGAGGCGGATTATTCTCCTCAGCACCAGCAGTTACAGCACTGAGCAGGGCAGCATCAGAGGTGGGACGGGGCAGAGAAGGAGGAGGCGGATTATTCTCCTCAGCACCGGCAGTTACAGCACTGAGCAGGGCAGCATCAGAGGCGGGACGGGGCAAGGAAGGAGGCGGATTATTCTCCTCAGCACCAGCATTTTGACAGCATCAATCCGGGGAAGCCCAGAGGTGCGGCCCGACAAAGATTGGCATTATTTTTTACATTCCATAGTGAAGCACGGGTATTCCGCTAGTTGTATTTATAATGAAAGTCAAGAAGGGATGATATGGATGTTGATATATCGTTCCACACCCACAGGACCAATGTCCGATGTCACACATGCAGAATCATCTCCGGCCTAGCTGAGTCCACATCGGTAGTCCCATATTTAACCGCCCAATTGCTTACGATCAGATTATTACTGGGCACAGAAGTGATTCTGCACCTGACCTTACATTGCTGATTGAAACCCTGCAGATCACTGATTTTCAGCTTTATCTGGATCACACGCCTTATGAATAGTTAATTAGTACTTTCACAACTCATCTATGTCTTATATATTCATATGTGTCATTAAAATAATAAAATAAAAGGATAATTGCGAGATAAAATCTGGTGTTAGCAGACATTGATGAGCGGAACCTTGTGTTATTACGCTGGTGCTTCACTTCTGAAGCCTGGAACACCAGCCATATAAAAGACGGACAGATTGCATGCACCTCGCCAGGGCTGCCAAGTGGTATCTGAGCAGAATGGAGTGGGAAGAATTCTCCGCAGCTGCTTATCTGAAACCGGCAGGAAGAATCCGAGGAAGATAAGGAACTGAAGGTCTTAAAAATCAACCTGTTCCCTGCATGCTGCGGAGGCCGACATTCGGTGTATAGCGTCACTAGGTGCGGGTGACATCACTTTGACCGGAGGCAAGGGTGACAATACCGGTGTCACAAGTCACAGTGAATTCCGAGGCTGCAATCTCATGAATTTTGATTTTGCCCAAAACATGGCTTCTTCCCCTGGGGTCCGGTGACAGGTGCCCCATACAAAGTGGTATCCGGATGGATTCAGTTTGGTTGACCGGATGACGGCGGTCAGAATACAGACGTGTAAATTCTGACAGGGGGGAGGTAAGACTGTTCCCACCTCTCCCCTACCCCTAACCCACCCTTACCGCAACCTAACCCTAACCTCCCCCTTAGTGCCTCACCTAAACCTCCACCCGGTGATGCCTAAACCTAATCCCCTTGCCAAGCAACCTAACCCTCCCTCCTTAGTACCTAACCCTAACCATAACCCCCCAGGTGGCCCCTAAACCTAACCCCCCCACCTCTCGGCCCTAACCATAACACGCCCGATATACTCACGAATGACCGTGTCGGGTTTCCAGCGTCTGCATTCTGATGGCTGTCAGGATTCTGGCGCCGGCATTCTGGCTGCCGGAATCGTGACTGTCGCCATCTTGATCCCATCTGGATGATAGGTCAACAAAGTCTAGGCGGACAGTCCACAGGTACAAAAGCTTGACAGGTTTCAAAGGTCGACATGAAAATCGACACACATACAGTATGGTCAAAACAAGTTTTGACCAACTTTTGCTTGATTTACTATCCACGTGGACTATGACTGTGAATAGTAACCTGTGGCGAGCGCAGTCAACCACCTTGCCCAAAGCGTGGCGAGCACACGCGTTTCCACTAATGATGGTAACATATGAAACATAGATAACACCCAAAAACAACCCCCCCTCCCCCGTGGTGACCATTTCTGTGTTTACCATTGTCATGTAGACCTTGTGACCCCGACGACCTTTTACCTGTTGACCTAATGCATGTCAACCAATGGGGTCGACCTAATGACTGTCTACACTTACACACTTTAGATGTTCTATCCCACAGTGTGGCCGGAGACCTGACCCATGTGCCAAACATGGCCGCGGCGGCACTGGAGTGGCTAACCCGGTGCTATTTTGAAAAGGACCAATCGACTCTAGGTGCCAATTTTTAATGGTCCAAAAGTCATTGTCATGTTACCAGTGCTAGGCGCTGTTTGCCTATTGTGTTGCTGGCGCTAGTGCCGGGTGTGTAAAAAATATATTGGGGGCATGTAAGGGTGCGCCCCAGCCCCGGATCACCTCCGGTGGCTGTAGCGAGGCAGCATGGCTGTATGAGCCGAACGCTGCGCTTGTTAAACCCCGGGGCCTGCACCGAGGGGCATGTTGACCGATGGAGCCTCGGCGCAACAAGGCAGTGGAGTCGGGTGCTGCACAAATGGTGGTGGTGGGGTACTGCGCACTAAGAGTCGCTGCAGCCAGGGTGATTTTCACCGGCTCCCAGCAAGGCAATGTGGAGCTTTAAACCCCTGGTGCGCTGAGCAGACCCAGACAGCAAGGCTAGGGGAGCTCAGAGCAGAGCGCTGGGCATAGTATGACACAAAGCACTGCATAAATGTTTTAAACATAAAGGGTACAAATGTATTATAACATGTATGTGCAGCACTGAGCTGGGACCGCAGGCCCCATGCTGCAGTGCTATGGTGTAATGCTACAAAATAGTTACTTGTGTAAAGTGTATTTAAATGTAATGTAAAGGTTAACTGCGCTCACTGATATCCCAGGTTGTCTAGGGGGAATCCAGAGCTCTTCCCCTGCCCCCTCCCAGTCAAACGGAATGCCTTCTGCTACAGCCTCCCCCCTGAAAGTAGTATAGGAAGACAGAGGAAATTCAAAGTAGCGCAGCCAGCTGTTTCCAGGGAGCCCCAAGAGACTTGGTGGGCAGGAGACACTGCCACGGGACCTTAGTTACCAATCTCTGGAGCTCGGTTTCAGGCTAGACATGGTGAGCTGGGTCACGTAGCAGATTCCTTGGAAGATGATTTTGGAGGGAACCTTCCCCCATCCCAGACATGCCGGCCCCTAGCTGTTCCTAACATGGTAGGTGGCCGTAGGTACAGAGGAGTGACCACTCCCCACTGTCCATAGGGGACAATGTTAAATGTTCATATGCATGGCACATGCACTTAACTTCACTTGGCAAAGACAACAAGGCGGAACTACCCACTGTGGTATTGTGTGTTGGATTAAGATAAAAAGGAGGCCTGCATGCCTCAGAATGTGTATTCCTTCTGTGCCATCAAGAAGTATTGAACTGCTGTAACATCTGTATGCTGTATTACCTGTGAAAAAGGGGAGGAGTCTTTTTTAATAGTATTTGAGCAACAAACATCTTGCCTACAAGACGACTGCCTTTTATCTTGCGACCAACAGGAATGTGAAGCATGCAGTCCCATTCTCCACCTGTTCTGGGTTGAGCCCAGCGTCTCCAAGCTCCGCCCTCTGCCAACCACCGTGCAGAGCCTGGTCCAGATTAGTGACCAGTAGGGGTCAACCGACACTAGTCAGGAGGTGAGGCAGCAACGTATCCATGCATACACAGCAGCAAGCGGTTTCAGGTGCTGGTGAGAAGTGCTTGGTGGTGGTGGCAGCAAAAAACGTGCCTACTGCGCAGTGGGTGAAGTCAGTAGCAGGCGGTTACTGATGGTAAAAGGGAAACCCTATTGGCCTGGTCCTGTGAGACACAAAATCAATCCTTATTGCTTGGCACGGGCAGCGATGTGCATCCGGTCACACACACCCATACAAAGTTATCAGATATGTACTTCTACTGGGTTTAAAGCAGCTCTTCACCCTCAAAAGACTTTCTTGGCCAAACTGCACCTTTTTACTTCATATATTGCATTACCTGTACATTTTTAATTTTCTTCTTTGCTTTCCACACAGAGCTGCTCTACTGATCCAATTCTGAGAATATAGCTGCTCTGCGCTGTGTCCGTTGTCACTGTGAATAAACCCAGGTGGCTCATGCAATACCTTGTAAGAAAGGGGAATACAATCAAGGGACCATGGGGGGTCATTCCAACCCGATCGCTAGCTGCAGTTTATCGCAGCGATCGGGTTGGAATTGCGCATGCGCCGATGCCGCAGTGCGCCGGCGCATGCCGCACGGCGGGAGGGGGCTGGTACGGCCAACGCAAGCGTGGCCGGACCGTGGGGGGGCCGCAGCGGCTTCGTGGCAGCGACGTTCAATCCCCGACCAGCTGCAGGAGCTGCACTGGCCGGGAGTTACTCCACAAATACAAAAGCATCGCCGCTGTGCGATTCTTTTGTATTTGTCCGTGGGGGGGCCACAGCGGCCGCGTGGCAGCGACGTTCAATCCCCGACCAGCTGCAGGAGCTGCACTGGCCGGGAGTTACTCCACAAATACAAAAGCATCGCCGCTGTGCGATTCTTTTGTATTTGTCCGTGGGGGGGGGCGCGGACTGACAGCCCCGCATGTCAGGCCCGGCTTCCCCCCCCCCCGCACAAATACAAAAGCATGGCACAGCGGCGATGCTTTTGTACTTTAGGAGTAGCTCCCTACCAGTGCACCTACTGTGCGCCGACAGGGAGCTACTCGTCGCTGTGAGATCACGCAGTCGCCGCCCGCCCGCCCCATGCACGGTCGGGGCATGCATGCATTGTCCGGACCGCGCCCCCCAAAATGGCGGCCAAACGCCGCCGGCCCGCCCCCTCCTGCCCAGCGACTGTCAATCAGGGCTGAGATGGCCTTCGGCTGTCTGAAATGCGTTGGCGCACACGCAGTTCAGACCTGATCGGCTGCTGTGCAAAAACGCACAGCACCGATCAGGTCTGAATTAGGCCCCTTATTCAGTAAGGATTGCAGATTCAGCTTTTTAGCAGAATCTGCAATCTTTTCAATCACATGCTGGGGGCCGCCCATTGCATCGCATGCTACCCACTGCCCACTCACTGCGATCACGCTCCAATTGCGATCGCACCGCATTTAATGGTAGCCTCCTGCCGCCATTTTTTTCAATCAAAGCGACTGCGTGTGACACGCAGCCGCCCCGAAAATGCAGTTGACACCCTCGCCATTTCCCCAACGCCACCCCGAAAATGCTCGGTCGCCGGCCCCTACCCGCCTCTGCCTGTCAATCAGGCAGAGGCGTTCGCAGTTAATGCGGGCTGACCACAAAAAATGCAGTCGCATTGAATCAAGCCCAATGACTTTTACATGTGCACAAATTGGTGTTAATGAAATAAATATGCAATAATAACATGTAAAACTCTATAATTATATCATTTGTATTTAACACATCTCATTAGAGTCATTTATGAAACTGCTATCATTTCTCTTCGGCTTAGTAGGGCGGAAGGGAGGGTTTCGGGGACAGGCACCAACAAGATTTCAGTTTTGAGGAACGGAATATTCTGAAAGATGGCGGAGCCTGCGTATATTTATGTCCCCGGTTCCTAGTCAGCTTTTCAGTGGTACAAAAATGTATTACACCAACATAAAAAAATAAATGTCGGGAATCAGACTTTAGACCGGTAAATTCAATCTGATGCCCGTTTATGTGGGGCCGGTTCGGAACTGCATGGAAGTTGGCTGCAGTAGCGTCATTGGAACTAAAAGCAAGTTGCAATATCCACCCGCAAAACTCTGCGTAAATATGTAGAAATTGTGAGACTTAGATAATACACAATGGAGTCACATTATTATGACACCAGCTAATAGCAGAGTAACCGCCGTGTACGGCACGGACAGCAGCTAGACGGGTGGAACTGTCATGTTAGACACACGTCTGGTAGCCCCCAGGTTCATTGTGACGGTGAGCTGCTCCGCTGTCGGTCGGCCTTCACGCACCTTCATAGCCGACGTTCACTTCTCACATCAATGGCACGTGGTGCTCCGCAGTTTCCACGTCAGTTATTCACAATGGTGCCATTTGTCCAGTCACAATACACCTTCACCGCAGCAGCACGCCAACAGTTCACAAACTGCGCTGTGTCAGAATTACCGCCACCTGTGGCCCGAGAGCCGATAATCAGCCCTTCCTGGAACTCTGATAAATCGCCCCTTTTACCCATGACAGCAACGAGTGATATGTGTGCAGACGGCCTATCACACACCTTATATACCCACCAAGCCAGCGCACGACGCGTGATGTACTTCATGGGCTACGCACTGCCGACGTCACATGGGGGAGATGGTCATAATAATGTGACTCGCCCGTATATATTACCAGCTGTATACTGTAGTTCAGGGGCGGTGATGAAAAAAGATTCAAATTCGGGGAATGTCACCGGCGGGCTGCCGCCAATTTAATCATTTTATTTACAAATCAAAAATGTTTTTAAACACCATGTACATAAAATAAATAACTATATAAATAAATATCTTACAAATGACAATTATAATGCACAGAGATCCGGGCGTCTCCTCATTCGCTGCACATTGGATATTAAACAATTGGTCGACACACCTTAGTTTGACATGGACAAAAGGTCGACATGGACAAACGGTCGACAGGAAAAAGGTCGACATGGAAAAAGGTCGACATGAGTTTTTTAATGTTTTTTTGGTGTCGTTTTCTTCGTAGAGTGACCGGGAACCCCAATTAGTGCACCGCTTCGCTCGCCATGCTTCGGGCATGGTGCCTTCGCTCCGCTCGGCACAGATTACCGTTCCAATCGTAGTCCACGTGGATCGTTAAGTATGAAAAAGTTCCAAAAAATAAAAAAATTGTGAAAAACTCATGTCGACCTTTTGTCCATGTTGACCTTTTGTCCACGTCGACCTAAGGTGTGTCGACCAATTGGCGGTGACCTAAGGTGTGTCGACCTTTTTGTTGTCGACCTAGAGTCCGGATACCATTCTGCATATATTTATTAAACTGACAGAGAAAAAATATTCAAACGATTCGACAAGACGCGAACATGAAATATGCTCTGACATGACTGCAATATAATGTTCCCGATTAGTAATAGAACAAAACTGTTGATGGGATCTCGAGGGAGTTAAAGAAAAAAAAAATCCCAACCCAACTACTAAGACGTTCCAGCCTAATAAAACTAAAATAGCAGATTTTCTGGTGTTTTAATGAGTTCCTGACACCAAACAAACAAGTTTTACATAAACCCCCCAGACTCGGCGGCTCATTATGTCCTACAAGGAGTACAACTATCAAGAGGGGATTTGTAATAATTTCTACAACATACGACAACAAACTCTCGGCCAAGCTTCAACCCTCCTCTACCCGGAGTCGCTCTTCATTATCCATTATACAATATTTTATTAAGTCCCTTTACATAGGCCGCGGAGACAGCACAGATATCCCAGCATGCTTTTCTTTTCCATGAAAGGTTGCCATACCAACATGGCAGAGGCTAGGGAGCCGTTGTAAGATGACCATAAAGTGAATTCACAGTAATTAAGAGCCGGCGTCCACGATTGAGCGTACAGAAGTAGGACACCATCGAAGACCAGGGAGGCGGTGGAAAACAGATAAACAAGGGACATAAATTAGGCGGCAGCCATGGAAGCGCCTGGAGATTTATAGCCAGAGCGTGTCCAGAGTGATTCTTCCCTAATCTATTTGCCTGTTGCCAATAGTAAAGTCTCTTTATGCTCTCATTTCTACTCCTCCACCCCGTGTTTGTAAATGTTAGAGAGACACGGTGGCAGGAGCTCCGAAAGATCAAAGGCCTAGCAGGCACAAGACCTTTGGAAGGCTGTTGCCATAGAAACTCTAGTAGCTGAGGTCTTTAATGGGAGAAATGCTCATTGTAAGCCGCATGCCGCTCGCGCTGGCAACAAGGAAAAAAAAAAAAAAAGAAAAACCAAAAGGGAGGGTGTAAAAATCCTTGGCAACACAACTGAATTTTAATCAGGATGAGTGGAGGTAATAGCAGAACAGCGCCTGGTGATTCATACCGAGGTAACGACGACGTGCCGGAGAAACGAAGAAGAGGGCGAAAAAACTCCATACAAGTTGGCTAATAATCATGGGGACAGAATCAATAAGATTACACACACTCATGTCTACCAAGATAACGTGAGAAAGTGTCTAACTTGGTCCCTCAAGGGTTTGGTGTCAACGAGTCGACATCGTTATTTTGTGTAGAGCCAGAGGGTTTGATTTGACACTAACGAGCATATAATGAACATGCTGTTCCTGTTCTGTCCACCACCCACGTGCAGAAGCCAGCAGTCATTAGATGCAAGAGGGACTCCCAATCTTCGTAGGAAGACGAGCTCCGCGTCAACTTCCGCCAGCATCTTGACATAAGCAAAGGATCCGTTGTTGATTGGAAGATTGTGTTTCCAGATGTTTCTTTTTCACCTATTTTCTGTTACACAGTTCATGTTGGTGCAATGAAACGCCAGTATCACAATGTCAACGCTGGAATTCACGTTTGTCAGCGCAACTGGGGGCAGTAAAGATGGAATCATTTGTGATCCAGAAACGCTTAGCAGATGTCACACTACAAAAATGGGCTTAATGTATTTTAAAAATTCATTCAATCTGAATTGTCAGGTTGTTTAGTCTTAACGTTGAATGATCAGATTTGGGACAAGTTGGTCACACACACGGGTGAGAAAATTGCACAGATAGGGTTGTTCAAGCACCTGGCCGTGTAAATGCCGGTCTCTGGAGAAGGCTAATTACCATGGCTAGAGGCAGTAGAAGTTCCGGAGGAGAAAGACGGCGCTACTTCCAGCAAAAATACTTTATTATTCAAATAAAGTGTTTTCTTTCTGTTTTTATTATCCTAACGGGATGTAGTCAGGTGACCGGCGGTCAGGATAGCAGCGGTCAGCATACAGACACCAAGGTCCCGGCCACAAGGATGACCAGGGCTTTTCCCACGGGTGGGTGTCCACGACACCCATAGAGTGGGAATAGAACTTGTGGCAATCGCAGCGAGCCACCGAGCCCGCAAAGGGGTTCGTTTTGCTCGCCAACCTGCTGGCGTCCTGGCAGTTGGGATCCCGGCGTCGGTATGCTGACCGCTGGGATCCCGACCGCTGGTCACCTGACACCAACCCATCCTAACATATTATTTTCCTGATTCTTGCTTCTTTTGTGAGAGCGGACCTGCAAGCCTGAGTCTGGGTGCCCACGTGCAGAGGGGTCCTGGATTGCCGGGTGGACCAGTACAGTAAGTCTCTCCTAACCACTGCCAGCCATATTGCAGGACGGGTGAGCGTCACTCAGCTGCCCGAATTTCATTGTTCTTGAAAATTTAGGGGTGAATTTACTAAATTCAGAGAATTGGTGATGTTGCCCATAGCAACCAATCATATGCTGTCTATCATTTCTCTATTGCCTTTTAGAAAATGACAGACAGCATCTGATTGGTTGCTATGGGCAACATCACCAATTCTCTATTTGAGAAGCTTTAGTAAATTTAGCGTGAAAGTAAATTTTCTATCACCGATGTTACCGTCAGGGCTAAACAAATAGAGCCTTGTAGTCATCGCCTGTCTGCTGGATATCAATTGAAGGGCCTGTCCTACTGTAAGTCAGGGGTCTATTCATGAAGCAGTGAAAAGTGTGGGGAAGTGAGCCTGTGGAGAAGTTGCCCATGGCAACCAATCAGCTGCTCCGTACAATTGTATAGCATGCAAATTATAAATGTTACTACTTCAATGCTGATTGGTTGCCATGGGCTCACTTCTCCACTCTTATCACTGCTTCATACATTTACCCCTTGGTCAGTTAGTGCCACCAATGTGGGAAGTGATATGGGGACCACCAGGTTAATCAAGGTCACTTCACCATGTTTTGTATGAGACATAATTCTAGGAATCCTCTACCCCTGCACCCTCCCTAGTAATGTATTGTACTGTAGCTCTAGCAGTGTGGACGCATGGGAATTACTCACCAAAATCCCCAAACAACGACTTGTACTTATCTGGTTTCATCTGTGCATCCCCCATCTTGTTACTACAAAGTAATATATTGGGCCAGCACAGTAGCATGGGGGTTAGCATGGTTCTTCATAGTGCTGGCACCATGGGTGGGTCACTGTATGGGGTTTGCTTGCTGTTTCCATGTTCATGTGTTCATTTCCTTACGGGGACTCCTGATTCCTCCCACAGTCCAAAAACTCACTGGTAGGAAAACTGGCCTGAGACACCACGGGCCCTAGGGTGTGTCTGCAGTAGGGAACTTAGGGGCCCATTTATCTGTATGGCCCGATAACAAAGACTGTCTATCGTCACTGCTCAAGAAAAATAAATAAATTAAGGACTATTTAATTAAAAAACTTTGCAGTTGAGAAATGCCCCCCCCCCCCCCCCCCCCCCCCACACACACACAGTAATATTAGCAGTGGTAAGGATCCTGTATGTGCATTTATGTGACCCGGCGCTGCATCAGACGCCGTAGCGACCGGAATACAGTGCTGGTGCCGCCAACGTCTTTTGTAAAAGAGTTTCCGCACACAACGCCCACCGATACTTGCAATGGCCACCACTGACGCTCATTTTGGTCCTATTTTGGAGATTTCATAAATAGTCACCTTAGAGTGCAAGCTTCAGCGGTGCAAGATGATGATGTGAATCCTTAAAAAAAATAATTCTGATTTCTAATAAATTTTTTATTCTGTCAAAATGAATGATGACTTTACTTATGATTTACTTATGATTGACATGGGCCCTCATTCCGAGTTGTTCGCTTGGTAATTTTCTTCGCATCGCAGCGATTTTCCGCTAATTGCGCATGCGCAATGTTCGCACTGCGACTGCGCCAAGTAAATTTGCTATGCAGTTAGGTATTTTACTCACGGCATTACGAGGTTTTTTCTTCGTTCTGGTGATCGTAATGTGATTGACAGGAAGTGGGTGTTTCTGGGCGGAAACTGGCCGTTTTATGGGTGTGTGTGAAAAAACGCTGCCGTTTCTGGGAAAAACGCGGGAGTGGCTGAAGAAACGGGGGAGTGTCTGGGCGAACGCTGGGTGTGTTTGTGACGTCAAACCAGGAACGACAAGCACTGAACTGATCGCACTGGAAGAGTAAGTCTCGAGCTACTCAGAAACTGCACAGAAAAATCTTTTCGCAATATTGCGAATACTTCGTTCGCAATTCTGCTAAGCTAAGATACACTCCCAGAGGGCGGCGGCTTAGCGTGTGTACTGCTGCGAAAAGCGGCTAGCGAGCGAACAACTCGGAATGAGGGCCATGGTTTCCAAGGACACTGTTGGAAGTGGAGTGAGCTACTGTGCAGACTCCATGTTGCTACTATATCCAGGGAAGCTTCATACCCTGTACCAATATGGCTGCCGTGGCTACTACTGAGCATCTTGTAGAGCTCCAGTAAGACCTGTGTTTACCTTGGCTATAACCGGTGTTCCAGCATCCTGCACCGCTACTCAGTACCTACATGCACTCACCGGCTGCTCAGCACCATCCACCAGTGCGTACAACAGTGAGTACGGCTGTACCTACTTCAATAAAATCACTCCACTGGTTAAGAAACTGGACTGATCGTGGCTGTACGGCATCTGCTGGTGTGTTCAGAGACTCTGTTACATCCTCACGCCTGTACACGCATATTTCCAACAGACGTGTTGTTGGCAGTTTTTGTAAAAGTGCAAAAACACACGAAGAAACATTTTATCAGGCTGTATCCCAGTCTCTGCTTTGTTGGAAATCAAATTGAATCCAGTGCACTTTGGAAATTGTTCCTTAGGCACGGAGCTGAAATGGGGTTGAATGGAGGTGCCGACCTATGACAAGCGGAAAGCCGTATGACATTCCGCTTGTCATTTTTCCTCAACATATTACATTATGTCTAAAAAAAACCTCAGCGTTGCTTAAGGATCCCAGTTCTTCCAGTCTAAGGAGACGCTACCCAATATGCCTGAAATAATCTGATGCGGGAAGCGAGGTTGGATTAAGAAAATAAACCGATGCAATTTAAATCTGCCTGATCTGACGTGATTACTTACCAGCAAAACAGACAGCCGGGACTCTCTTGAGAACCCGGTGAAATAAAATGATCACTGTCAGTCTTAGGCGGCAAACATAACATTTGTCTAATTGAGTCTCTGAAATATGGTTCTAAGGATGATTGTATTACTGCGAAGATACTTCTGAGAGTCTAGAAAGTGCCACTCGCTCCTAATTCTTTTGATTTCATTTAAACCTTTTGAGGAATATATCTGCTAGAACTCATTGTCGTTCTTTAATTTGATTTAATTTTTGCTCCTGTGAGGCCGAGTCTGATCCACGCGTTACAAGGAGTAGGGCTGCCTCAGCTCGGAGAGAGAAGCTGCTTCTCGCTCAGTAGTCCAGAAGAAAACAAAGAATCAATACTTGGCCGCGGTTTAAGCAACTGCGCCCATCCGTCATCTGTCGGAGACTTTGGCTGCACGGTCACATTACTTATGCGCATCCCTTTGTCAGGCCGCAGATGGGCAGAATTGTGCTTAATCTTGTCAAATGGTAACCGCAGAACAACGGAGGTCTTGGACGGTTCGTTACGCCTGAGGCAAGAACTAAGTGGGAAAAATAATAATCTGGCTGCCGGCGCTTACTGCTCAGGACGCACCCAATGAAGGCTACATTATATATTTCTACTGTACACCTGTTTAGTTTGGTGCTTCTTAGTCCTCGATGTTACAGGGGAATCCTATTCCAAAAGTTGGATTCTAGGTGGAGTTTTCATAAATTTAAATAAAAAGAACAGTTTTGCTATTAAGAATGTGTCTGATGCCTTCAATGGTCCGACGGGATGCCGTCATGAAGTCAACACCGACAATGACGATGCCAGAATGTCAAGTTATGATGCTGACATGGGTAAAATGAAAGAAAGAATAATCCCGCTCCTCTGTACATTTACCGTACAACTGGAATCCCCCGGGCACCCGCATTTCCCGAGTCTGGGCATTTATCATTCTGGTCTAACAACCTGTTACTTAGTCACTTTGGCTGTTTGCACCCACAGGTCTGATAACACCATATATCTCCCAACGGTGCCATTATCAGGATTTATTTCACCCTGCAGGGACCATAGAGAGATGGGCCGTACTGAGTGATGACCCTTCAATGCCGTCTGCACCAAGAGGTGTTATTAGTTTAGGGGAAGGGGGCAGACTACTGTGCATCCAGACTTTGGTGTCTGCACATACTGTAGCAGCTGCATACTCGCACCCAGGACACCGACACCTGCAGTGGGCAAGGATCGCCAAACCCACCCTACTCTAGTTCATCGTCTGCAGATCCGCTCTGTCAGTCCCTCTATTGGTTACCTGTATTCTACCATATTCAATATAAAATACTTTTACTCACACACAAGGCCATTAACCAAACGGCACCAACATATATCTCTTCTCTTATCTCAATATATCTCCCAACCCGACCTCTTCACTCTTCACAAGATCTGCGTCTTTCATCCACACTCATTACTTGCTCCTATGCACGATTGCAGGACTTTCTTCAGGCTGCACCCACTCTGGAATGCCCTACCATGCACAATAAGACTCTCCTCTAGGCCCTCATTCTGAGTTGATCGCTCGCTAGCTGCTTTTAGCAGCAGTGCACACGCTAGGCCGCCGCCCTCTGGGAGTGTATCTTAGCTTAGCAGAAGTGCGAACGAAAGGTTAGCAGAACTGCTCGTAAAAATTTTCATGCAGTTTCTGAGCAGCTCCAAACCTACTTCTACCTTGCGATCACTTCACTCAGTTTAGTTACTGTTTTGACGTCACAAACACGCCCTGCGTTCGGCCAGCCACTCCCCCATTTCCCCAGGCACACCTGCGTTTTTACCTGTCACGCCTGCGTTTTTTTTAGCACACTCCCTGAAAACGGCCATTAACAACCCAGAAACACCCACTTCCTGTCAATCACTCACCGATCAACAGAGCGACGAAAAAGAGTCGCTAGACCTTGTGTACAACTGCATAGTTTTGTGTGAAAGTACGTCGCGCGTACGCATGCGCAGTTTTGCAGTTTTTTTACCTGATCGCTGCGCTGTGAAAATCGCCAGCGAGCGATCAACTCGGAATGAGGGCCCTAGTCTCCAAACCTTCAAGCGTTCCCTGAAAACTCACCTCTTCAGGCATCTTATCACATTCCACAACCACCCACATAACCTTCATAAGCTTTCCTATCCGATTATATCCCCACTGTACAGTCCACACATATCCTCACATATTTTCTCTTTCTTCACTTTCCCTTCCTCCTGATATCATCCTGTGATATCATGCAGCCCACCAAGAACCTAGCAATCTGGTGGACAACTATGGTATAGATAGCACCTATCCTTGTGTATAAATGCCTATTTCCCCATAGAGTGTAAGCTTGTGAGCAGGGCCCTCCTACCTCTAGGACTGTTTGTTATTACCCAGTTTTGTCTTATCATTGTGTCCAGTTGCAAAGCGCAACGGAATTTGCTGCGCTATATAAGAAACTGTTAATAAATAATAAATAAAATACTCTTCCCAATCACTCGCAGAACCAATAAAACTGCCCAATAGAAACATCTATCTGGCAACGGAGTTGTGCTCTTCCAGGAGACTCATTCAGCTCATCTCCTTGTGGCGCCATAATAACAATAAAGGGTAATAATAAGAGCGCACAGCCCCTCTCACAGCGGCCGCCGTGAGCTGCTGCACCGGTTCCAGTTACAAGAGAGATTTGTCAGCGACCTGGATCATTCGGTGTCTCCCATCTTGTCCTACAAATGAGACCCAATGGGATTTATGTTCAACAACAGAATATTATTTCTGCTATTACATAGAGCTGAGACTGACGTTTGCTGCACGCTCCCGGCCCACTCACTATTCCCCCTGTGCATCTGCCCTTCGCTTTGGACACCTAAGCAGAAAATACAGGAACACAGCACAGAAAGTACTTAGAGTTAATTGAGAGTGTTTAACCAACTGTAAAGAGCAGCGCCGAGAACGGAATTTTAAGAACCGAGACGGGGTAAAAATCAGGCGCTCTCGCCCCAATGATAACTAAGCGAACTGTCTCCCTGGTCCTTACTAGGGGCCTGTTATTTATTTATTTGTCCTGTATCAGGTCCCGTCTCCAAGAGATGCTGGAGGGGCTTCAGCTGTGCGTAGAGGAGGGCAAGAGAAAGCGCGCAGCAGCAGAATGTCTGGGTAACACTGAACAGCGTATTTGGTTGTGCCAGACAGAACCACCCAAACCTATTACTGACAGTACTTATGTTTTCATTATTCAGACTCCAGAAGCCCCTAAATTAGCAGGATAAGCTGTGGTTGGGGGAGTGGCGGGTTTGTGGAGGAGACGTGGATGGGGGAGGGGTCCAGAGGAGCTGGGGGAGGGGCGGGTGTGGGTGGGACCATGGAGGGGGTCTATAGATGCTGCAGGTGGAAGGGGATGATGGGGCTTGAGGTGCTGTGGTTGGGGGAGGGTCCGGTGCAGGTGTTCCGTGGGTGGGGGAGGGGGTCTGGAGGTACTGTGGTTGGGGGAGTGGCGGGTGCGGGGGAGACATGGATGGGGTAGGGGGTCCAGAGGAGCTGCAGGTGGGGCAGGGGCGGCTGCGGGGGGAATCATGGATGGGGGAGGGGGTCTGTAGATGCTGCGGGTGGAGGGGGGGGGCTGATGGGGAAGGGGCTGGTGGTGCTGTGGTTGGGGGAGTGGCCGGTGCGGGAGAGACGCGGATGAGGGAGGGTGTTCGTAGGTGATATGGGTGGGGGGGGCGTGGGGGGGTGCGGATGGGGGAGGAGGTCGAGAGGTGCTGCGGGTGGGGGAGGGGCAGGGGAGTGGGAACCGTGAATGGGAGAGGGGGTCCGGAGGCGCTGCGGGTGGGGGAGGGGCAGGTGCGGGGCTGCCGCGTGTATGTGTGTGTGGGGGGGTTCCGGAGGCGCTGCGGGTGGGGAAGGGGCGAGTGTGGGGGTGCCGCAGGTGGGGTAGGGGGTCCGGAGGTGCGGGTGCCGTGGATGGGGGAGGGGCAGGTGTGGGGGGTGCCACAGATGGCGGAGGGGGTCCGGAGGCGCTGCGGGTGGTGGAGGGGTGGGTGTGGGGGTGATGTGGGTGTGGTAGGGGTTTCGGAGGCACCGCGGGTGGGGGTGAGCTGGGTGGGGGAGTGGTGCGATGGAAGAGGGGGTCCGGGGGCGCTGTGGGTGGGGGAGGGGCGGGAGTGGGGGTGCTGCAGGTGGGGGAGGGGTGGGTGTGGGGGTGCCGCAGGTGGGGGTGGTAGGTTGGAGCCACTGCGGGTGAGGGAGTGGTGGTTTTCAGGGGTGCTGCAGGTGGGGGAGGGGGTGGGTGCGGGGGTGGCGCAGGTGCGGGGGTGCCGTGGGTGGGGGAGGGGCAGATGCTGGTGTGCCGCGGGTGGGGGAGGGGGTCTGGAGGTGCTGTGGTTGGGGGAGTGGCTGGTTTGGGGAGGAGACGTGGATGGGGGAGGGGTCCAGAGGAGCTGGGGGAGGGGCAGGTGTGGGGGGGACCATGGAGGATGTCTATAGATGCTGCGGATGGAAGGGGGGTGGATGGGGCTGGAGGTGCTGTGGTTGGGGGAGTGGCGGGTGCTGGGAGGACGCGTATGGGGGAGGGTGTCCGGAGGTGCTATGGTTGCGGGAGGGACGTATGGGTTTGTGCGGATGGGGGAGGGGGTCGGGATGTGCTGCGGGTGGGGGAGGAGCGGGGGTCGTGAATGGGGGAGGGGGCCCGGATGCGCTGTGGTTGGGGATGGGGTGGGGGTGCCGCAGGTGAGGGAGGGGCAGGTGCGGGGCTGCCGTGGATGGAGGAGGGGTTCCAGAGATTTTGCGGGTGGGAATGGGGTGGGTGTGGGGGTGCCGTGGGTGGGGAAGGGGTGGGGTGCGGGGGTTCCGTGGATTCGGGAGGGGCATGTGCGGGAGTGCCACGGATGGCTGAGGGGGTGCAGAGGCGCTGCGTGTGGTGGAGGGGTGGGTGTGACGTGGTTGGGGGTTCGAAGGCACCGTGGGGGGTGCCGCGGGAGGGGAGGGGGGTGCCGCGGGAGGGAGGAGGGAGTGCCGTGGGTGGAGGAGGGGCGGGGGTGCCGTGGGTAGGCAAGGGGCGGGTGCGCCAAGCAGGACGGAGATAGACGCTGCTCTCTGCCGTCACTCTGGGATCCCAGTTGTTAGCACAGCTCCCAGCAAGCCCATCTCCACCAGTCTATAGCTGCTCCCGCACGGGTGCTCGGGAATTGTAGTCTCCGGCCGCTCGTCCCTCCGCTCAGGTGCAGGGCACAGGACTACGTATCCCAGCGGCACCTCGCAGTGGTGGGACAGCGCATTATAGCCCAGCTCTCTGTATGCAGACGGGCACCTCTCGTGTGTGGCAGGTGAGTAGGTGCGATGGGTGCTCTGTCCTGGGGCCCGTGGGGCCCTTCCCTGCATTCCTTGTATGTACTCAGCGGGGGGAGAGGGGGCCTCACAGTTACGCTGGGGTCAGGATATTTATATTACCCAAAGCTGTGACTGTGACTCCGCCCAGCGTTATACACACAGGCACAGAGTCACAGTTCTGGGCTAATATATAGGAGATATTAAACAATATTACTTTTATTTCGGATTTAGAATAATGATTTACAGCAAGTGTGCTGGGGCACATTATGCTTTCACCGCAGCAGCCTGAATGCACCGCAGAGAATATGTCATAAGAGAAGTCACAATTGCTGTATTTTCAATGCAAATTAAAATATTTAACCAGAATCTGCTGGTGGTATTTGCTGATTATGGTTCTTGGTATTACAACATTCTATCTGCCGTCATGTTATTAATCACGTCACA
The DNA here is from genome assembly GCF_028390025.1 of Pseudophryne corroboree. Lineage (NCBI taxonomy): Eukaryota > Metazoa > Chordata > Amphibia > Anura > Myobatrachidae > Pseudophryne > Pseudophryne corroboree. Next base: position 1,023,347,977 of record NC_086445.1, read on the forward strand.
GTCATGTCAGCAGTGTACCAACGTCAGGACAGGGTTGGCGCCACTGACATAAAGTAGTCAGCTTCCATTTAAAGTCTCTTTTCTTGCTGATGAAAACTTCCAGAAGAGTGACAAATAGAACTTGACGCTACTTAATTACAAGTAGTGTTCTTATTTTTAAATGCAATTAACGAGATAGGCAATACATTCATTGTAGGAAGTAAAGTGTAAACGTATCTTGTGGGAAAACGAATGGCGAACTCGTGGCGCGCACGTATCAATAAAAGAACGTTTAGCCGCGAAGGCTTGCGTGCGCGCATAACATTCTGTGGGATTATGAGTTACGCGAGCAGTTCTGTAATGAACTATAAATATTTATATTACAGGAGGAAATCAGGAGCCATAGGCGCAGAACGCAGCTTGTTCTCTGCACACATTTACTTCAAGTTCGCATTTATAGAGCGCGAAGGAATATCAATGTGTTTCTTCACTTGTGCCCTGGGTTGTTATTTCCATCAATGCTGCAGAATTTCCAGACATAAAATATCATTTCTACAAACTACTAACAGATCTCGGTATCCCTGAAACAGCGGCTTTATAACAGAGCTATTGCTAAGTTCTCCTAAGTCCCGCGGGCTATGGGGGTCATTCCGAGTTGATCGCTAGCTGCCGTTGTTCGCAGCGCAGCGTTCTGGCTAAAAATCGGCATTTCTGCGCATGAGTATGCACCGCAATGCACACGCGCGACGTACAGGTACAAAGTCTGGATGACCCCCTATGTTCCATACTAGTTCCAAGGAAGTATTATCATCGAGCTCAAAGTTACACAAATAAAGGGTGTCTGTTTATTTTATTACTGTATTACGCACTACTGCGCAGAGGGCGGAGCCAAATGGTTTGTGAGTGGTAGGCAACTGCCACCAAAACGTATATTGTATAATTTATTAAATAGGCTACATCTTTTTATCAACACATACTCCAATGCAGCTCTGTTATAAAGTATTAACTCCCAACTCCATTATCCGACAGCTGAAGATCCTCCCACATCTACAGGAAAGTGTCCTGAAGGGATCTGATACAGGGCAAAAACTGAGAATGCAGTTATCGGAGCTGCTGTGACATCACTGGCCCCGCCCCTGTTCATTGCTGTAAACTGTCAGTCTCACCCTGTCTGCTCTGTTAGCTCTTCCTCCTAACATGGGGCCTCATTCATGCAATTGCGATTTTCTAGGCTACGGAGCTGCTAATGTCAACGAGTGAAGCTGCCGCACAGAAATGAGAAGAGATGCCCACCAGACTCAACTCATTCGCAATTGCGTACACATTCTCAGCCTATACGCAAAAGGAGGAACATCGAGGTTAATGGCCTGTGGCTACGCTAACTGGACACTGCAGTAGCGACGGAGGCTCCATGTTTTTGCACGTACGAGCTTGCAGCTGAAGGCAGATATAGGCCCTGAAAATGGCCTATTCATCTTTTTTGCCTACGATATATATTAATGTCTTATGTGCGCTTTAAGCTGCAGTTACTACAGTGTAACCTCTTCCGAGGAATACACACTTACAGCGCAGTTTATTTAGGAGTTACCAGATAAAACCGTTCACTGCTTAGTAAACATAATGACTAATTATTTATTTAATGTCCTTAATGCTGGAGGAGTTTTGATTAAAATATCAACACTTCTGTGTAAATACCTAACATGGAATAAAAACAGGAATCCGGGAACTGGCAGCACCTGGTACATGTGTCATCTGTACAAACACAAGCCGCGGCTGCTCGCCCGTCCGTTATCTGGCAGTCCGTTCTGTACGCTAAATATACACAATACCTGAGACTTTCACCCCAGGGGCTTATTTATTACTTATGCCTTATATATATATATATATATATATATATATATATATATATATACACTGCTCAAAAAAATAAAGGGAACACTTAAACAATACAATGTAACTCCAAGTCAATCACACTTCTGTGAAATCAAACTGTCCACTTCTGAAGCAACACTGATTGACAATCAATTTCCCATGCTGCTGTGCAAATGGAATAGACAACAGGTGGGAATTATAGGCAATTAGCAAGACACCCCCAATAAAGGAGTTGTTCTGCAGGTGGTGACCACAGACCACTTCTCAGCTCCTATGCTTTCTGGCTGATGTTTTGGTCACTTTTGAAAGCTGGCGGTGCTTTCACTCTAGTGGTAGCATGAGACGGAGTCTACAACCCACACAAGTGGCTCAGGTAGTGCAGCTCATCCAGGATGGCACATCCATGCGAGCTGTGGCAAGAAGGTTTGCTGTGTCTGTCAGCGTAGTGTCCAGAGCATGGAGGCGCTACCAGGAGACAGGCCAGTACATCAGGAGACGTGGAGGATGCCGTAGGAGGGCAACAACCCAGCAGCAGGACCGCTACCTCCGCCTTTGTGCACGGAGGAACAGGAGGAGCACTGACAGAGCCCTGCAAAATGACCTCCAGCAAGCCACAAATGTGCATGTGTCTACTCAAACGATCAGAAACACACTCCATGAGGGTGGTCTGAGGGCCCGACGTCCACAGGTGGGGGTTGTGCTTACAGCCCAACACCGTGCAGGACGTTTGGCATTTGCCAGAGAACACCAAGATTGGAAAATTCGCCACTGGCGCCCTGTGCTCTTCACAGATGAAAGCAGGTTCTCACTGAGCACATGTGACAGACGTGACAGAGTCTGGAGATGCCAAGGAGAACGTTCTGCTGCCTGCAACATCCT